>NW_008615554.1:0-56109 GCF_000691845.1 Merops nubicus
GGATCGGGTGGGCCCCGCTCTCCCGGGGGGAGCGGGAGCTACCCTGGCACCACAAAGCCACAGGGGCTCCTCTCGTTAATGGGAGTCGGTGTCCTGCGGTGATGGAATTGTCTCCTCTTGGCTAAAGCAGGGCCGGGAAGGGGCAGCAGCTTCAACGCTCACCACAGGTGCAGGACCTCAAGGTGGTACGGTTGAGACATTCGTTCCCATAGTTTTTACAGCTACAGTGTGTGACCTGTTTGAATTATTTATTTGTCATCTAGGGAATAGTTGTAATCTATTTTACAGGCCGTCTAGAAGCCGAAGGCGTCGCTTGTAAAGAGTAAAATGAAGTCAGTGCTTGACCCCAGAATCCTCAGGGTTTCCACTGCTCTTCTTCACTAAGGATAAATCTTCACAGTGTTTGACATGAGAACTCAAACATCTCTGTAGTTCTGTTTTCTTTATGAAGCAGATTTTAAAATGAGAACATGCAACTGAGTGATTAAAGGAAAAATTTGTAGGGGTCACACTGGGGTGTTCAGGAGAGATACAGTTAAGTGAACACCTGTGTTTCTGGTGCTCTAGGCCTTGCTTTCACTGGGAATTACAGTTCAGGTAAAGACTGACCAGAGTTGTCAGTTGTCACACTTGACCTTCTCTGTACAGAAGTTTGTGATGATTTTAGCCTGTTTTTTCTGTAAATAGGTGTGACGGAGAAGTGTGAGGATTGTCCTCATGATCCCTCCTCTAAGTGGTCAGACTATACACCACTGTTAGCTTAATTGGTAAAAAAGTACATGATTGCTTGCTAAAGGTAAATGTTGCAAAAAAAATCTCAAATTTAAGTGTTGAGTTTGGGAAGAGCGCTAGGAAGGACAACAGTGAAGGCAAAACTTTTTGTTTTGTAAACAAAATTGTTAATTATTGTAAACAAAATTATTGTGTAAAATTTATTTGTAAATAAAATATTTACAAAACAGTAAATATATGAATGTCTTAGGCATGGTTTTAATGTTATTAAATATATTGCAGTCTTTTAAGTTACTTTACAAAAATCTTTGTGCTTGTTCCTGTGTTTCAGATCAGTTGTATGTGATGTGGAAATAGATCTTGCACGCGCACGCGTGTTCTGTCTCTGGAAGTTTATAGTAATGCAAGGACAGCAGTTTGAAGTGTCACTTTTGAAGCATTTTGGTTCTTGTGATTAAAGCTGCTGCAAGATGAATGAGCAGGTTTTCATGTACAAAGATACATGCAACAGACAACCTTCAGCTAAGTGGTGAAACTGCAGTTTTAAGACTTCTTTTTGTTGTTGAGGAGTACCATTTCTGTCTAACTGTGGATTAGGATCCCTTTGTACTAAGTGGGCACAAGCACTTGTTTGCTCAGCACTAACACTGTGCTCATCAATAAATGGTGGCCAGTTAAATATGTTGTTGCCCCAGGTATCAACAGTGTTTGTGTAGTGTAGGTGGTCACTGCAGTACTTGTGTGAGTAAAGAAACTCAGAGGTGTCACACACCTCTGTTTTGGTGTGATTAGTCAAGGAAAAATCCTGGGTGGAGTTGTTAAATATACTTTTAAAACTCAGTAAAAGAGCCTAGAATTTACAGAAATGCTATTGCAACGCTTTTTGGAAAGGGACTACTATCCAAGGTCAACAGCAGCAACAATTGGGAAAGAAGCCCAGGACTAAGTGGTTATTTGGCTTAAGTGGTGTTAATCAGTTGAAGTTTTAAGTATAGGAAATAATATTTTTGATTTCGTTTTTGATTTTTTTTTTTTTCAAGAAAAGGCTTTAATATGTGGAGATGCCATCATCCCAATGTTCACAATTAAAAAAACTCTGATTAATGAAGTAGTATGAAATAGGTCTTGGAAAAATAAATGGGGTATTAATTTGTTGGTGTTGCAGAGTAACAGCTGACAAAGTGAGATAGTTTAGACTTTGAAGATGCAAATTAAAGTTTAAATCTTCTGTAGGGATATGTTGCAGGGCTGAAAAATGAAATGTTAAATGGCTGTCAGCTGAACATTGCAATATATTTGATGGAAGGAAGGTGATTTGTCTGTTGGACAGCCTGTGTGGACTCATTGATCATTTATAATTTGCTTGACTCTTGGGAAATGCCGACTTGATTCATAAGAATAAATTATTCATTTGTACTTTTGTGACCAGATATATTTGTGTTGGTGCTGCTCAGCTTTCTAAGGATAAAAACTCTTGGTAAAAGGTTTCAGAAACATAAACTGGAAAGTTTTCAGGTAGTGGTCTTTGAGGTCTCTGGGAGTGATTCACAGCTTCATATTACTTTAAAAAATCCTTTGCTATGCAGCCTGATTCATCTTGGTTCTAGTTCTGGAATGGCTGTATTGGAATGTAGAGGTTCAGGGTGGCCATGCTACTGTTGATGAGGGACTCTGAGGGCTTATAGCTGCTCATGAATCCATTGATATGGTTAAGACAGTGGTTTCCAAGTTGGACTCAAACTTTTGTATAAAAACAAGAGAAAAAAATGTTGAATATTGAGTAACGTAATCTTACTTAAAGGGCAGCAACAAAGATGATGAAGGCCCTCTCTTTTAAGAGGATCCACATGGAGAAGGCAAGGAGCAGTGACTCTTACAAGTTCCATCAGGAGAGGCTTCACGTGAAATAAGAAAAATGTTTCTTTATGGTGAGACCAATCAATCACTAGAAAAACCTCTCCAGAGACATGGAGTCCCTATCACTGGAGTTTTTCAAGATGTGGTTGGACAAGGTGCTAGATAATTTCTCATCTAGGCTTCCTTTCCCACAAAAGGTTGGGCCAGATGGTCTTTTGAGTTTTATTCTAACCTGGGCAGTTCTGTGATTTAGTGATGATCTGCTTATGCTGTCACTGAACAACTGTGTTGTGTAGGTGCTGAATTTTTTTTTTTTTTTGTGGAATTCACTTCAATCAATTTACAGTTGGATTTTAATCTTATTTAGGGAGAGATGGTTACAGGGTAAACAACAAATTGTCACTAAACAAAGCAAGGAACACTTCCTATCTTGACTGACTGAAGTAAGGGAACACTATTGTAAGTTTTCTTCCTTTCAGATTAATTAATTTCTGATGAACTTCAGTGGTCTAGAAGACTTGGAGTGTAGATATCTGTGGGTTGTGAATCATGGCAGGGGATGGAGCTGAGAAGGGCTCCATCTAAACATGTCTGCCCTGTATTCTTGGTGGAAGTCCTGTCCCAAGAGCAGCTGAATGGGTTTTTCTCTGCCTCTGAGCCCGTTACATTATTCCTCCAGCTTGGGCGTAAGCTGTCATCAGTTTAATTTCATTTTAACTGATTTGCAGGCTGCTGTTGTGCTCTCAGCAATGTAGTGGCTTTAAAAACCTCTTGTGGAGCTGTTGATAAAAATTGGAAAAAAGCTTATATAGCTCACACAGCAAGCACCTTTCTATGTTGTGGGTCACTCTCCAATTCAAAGATGTAGTAAAAATTCTCCAGTGTGACAAATTCAATTGAATTTGTTGTGCTTCAGGCTGTTCGGCAGCAGTGTATGGGGACTGAAAATAGATTCTGCAGTTTTGCCTAGATGAAGGTGGGTGGAGTACTGGCCGTATTTTGGTCTCTGTGGGTATTGCATCCTATTTTATTAGGTGGACTGATGCAACTGGTCACTGTAGCTTAGACTTATATTGGAATATGCTCACACTAAATCTCTTCGAAGTGTCAAAGGCCTATAGAGTTTACAGTTAATGAAACACAAATATATGAGCATGGGCTATTGTACTAGCTAAGGACCAGTGCCCAAAAACATTACTACTTGAATGAGCTTGTGGCAGGCAGATTTACTTTAAAGCATAGCAATTTTAAATCTGTTTATGCTTCTTTGACAAACTTTCAGAGAAAGTCACTGTGTTCCCAATGTTCTCTCCTGTCAGGTCATCTAAACTAAACATAGCCTTAACGTCACTTGTTTTTACAAAAGCCAAACCGTTCTCTATTACATCAAATACTAAACCTCCAATTTTAGGTCATGTAGAACTTGTTGCCTGGAAGAGTTTAAAATTGTCACCAACCTGACCAAAAAACCTCCAAGTAATTAATATGATTGGTCCTGTGTAATTCTGCTGTGATGCAGCCTAAATTTTGACTACAAATTTTGGTGGCTGTGAAAGGTGCTGAAGAGTTTTTGGAGAGTTGGAATTTCTTATCAGTGTCCAAAGCAATTTGGGAAGTGGGTTTGTGTAGATTTCGTTTAAACTCCTGGCCTTCATTCACTTGTTCAGTGTTTGTGAGGCAAGGACTAGGACACTTGAGAAATGTTTTTCCAATGCAAATGCATTTTAAAATCCAAGCAGACTTTGGAAGCTTTTTTTTTTTTTTAGTGGCTTGGTGGTTTGGGGTTTAGATGTGGTTTAAGGGGGAAGGGGGGGAAACAAACAAAAAAACCCCCAAAAAAACCCAAAAAAAAGAAAAAAAAAAAGGAAAAAAGTGTACCATTTCTTTCCAGCGGTGGCAAGAGAACTTTGATCACAGGCAGTATGTTGTAATTATTTCTATTCCTTATTGATAGTGACTTGCTTTGCATCGTGACAAACTCTAAAAAAAAGTTGGATTTAGGAAGGTAAAAAGAACTTCTCCAGAAATAAGTTTTTCTACTTTATTTCTTTGAGGAAGCTGAACTCTATCCTGTAGGAGTAATTTGAAAGGAAACACAAAATACAGTAGTTAGGAGCATTGTGCAGTTGCCACATTGTTATAAATGCTTAGTCACTGAACACTTAAGGCTTTTATGAGTAATTGTTTACCAGGATAGACTGTGATGTCTGTTCATGAACAAATAAACTGCACTGCTTGTGTTTGAGTGTGGTGTGTTTGTGTACGTGTGTTCTTGTGCATAATGTGGTGGTAGGAGTGAATGATTTTTATAGTGGTGTAGAGAGCTTGATTACCTGTAGTAAATGGGGCTGGATTCATAGTGTGCTTCATAACGTGTTAGGTGTACACCACAGACTCAGGTTCTGGAGTTCGTGTTGACCTTGTGTTTTTACTACTGGATGCTGCTGTGATTTGTATCCAGAAGTTTTCACTCTAACTATTAAGTACAGCTACATTGCCAGCTTGTGTTTTAGACGGGGCTGTTCTTGTGAAACCTGTTACTCTGTCACTTAGCAAGAGAGCCCAAAATTCATCTCACTATCAAATGAAAATATAGTTATTTTTAAATGGTATACTCTGTTCCTGAAAATTGAGGCTTTAGAGTACCTGGGTGTTGTGTAACCTTTTATGTTGAAAAAAGAAGAAAAAAAAAAAAGTTCTTAATCTGAAGACTTGTGCATGAAATGCTGCGAAGGTGTCATGTTATAAATAAACTGGGGAGTGGGATAGATGAAAATGGACTTCTTCAGCATTAAATCTAAGGATAGAGAAGTGATATTTTTTTCACGTGATGAATTGACTTTTTTTCCTCTAGTTTTCTTCTTCCCAAAAGCAGTCCACCTTAGTTACTTTATTAAAAGGTATGTTGAGTAAACAGTGTGTAATACTTTTCTATCCAGTGAACTGCTGGATCATTATGGCATCTCCATATAGTTTTGGATTAGGAGAACTCTTCAAAGCTTTTTCAATGCCTAAAACTAAGAGGATGCTTTATATTTATGATAGTGTAATACTGAAGTGAACAAAAAAAACCAAGTTTTGAACTGTTAAGGTGTATGAGACAGCTCACAGTTACAAGAATACAGGTGTATTTCTAACAGGACAAACAATGCAGTCATCAGTTGTTTCTTCTAGTCTAGCCATCTTGTTGCAGAAAAATACTCCATCTTAGCAACAGTTGCTGTGTAGGACTACCTTTTTAGGCTATGTTGGTACCATTTGAAGATGTTAAGAGCTCTGCAGTATTCCTGCAGATTCACCTCCTACACTTGTGAGACTTGACTGTAGCTTAGGACTTCCATTTTACATAGAAAACTGATTAGTGAAGTTTTTGTTGAAAGTGTGTTCACAGTTAGAAACTACCATCAGCAGAGCCAGAGAGGAAATGAGGCTTGTATTTTGTGGATTTCCAGTGTGCATGATCTATTCTTACTAAGCAGGAAAAAAGAGAACAATTCAGAGCATATGTAACAAAAAGAAAAAATAAGCTCTGTAGAACAGTTTATAGCGCTGCTGGTGCTACACCAGGGTAAGTATAAAGCAAACAGGAACCTTTTGCTGTGGGAAACCAAGTGGTTTTGGCTGTCCTTGTGTGGACTCTGGTTCACAGCTGGCCAGAGCTGTGTGAGGCAGGCTGGTCTAAGAAACAGCCAGCATTAGTCAGTCTCTGCAGCACCCTGCAACTTCTCTGTCACTTTAGTGATTTTCTTAGAGCTGCAGTAGGAAGGGCCAAGTGGTGGATTATTTCTTTTGTTTTCCTCTATAACTGGCCTGTCCTGCTTCCTTATTCAGTTAGTGCTTTTGTTTTGGTACTTGATAGGTCTTGAGTTTTTTTTGTTTCATTCTAGTGCTGCCTGTGAGTTGGAGGGGGCTTAGTGTGTTTACTGATTACCTGTCAGGATCTTTTGGTTGCTACCCAGCTAATGTGCACACATCCCGGTGAGCTTTGTGTGAGAGCCTTGCCTTGAACCGAGGAGCTGTAGCCATTGTATTGCATGTCCTGGCAACGGTTGCTGTGTACAGCTACCTTTCTAAGCTGCACTGGTGCTGCTGGAAGAAACACAAAACCTCCTCCAGCTCCTACAACGGACATTCTCTTGCTTAGAAAGCTAACGTTCATGGATTCCCCCTGTGGTGTTGACCCTGGCTGGGCCCCTGGTGGCCACTGAAGCCACTCTGTCACTCATCCTCCTCAACCGAACAGGGGAGGGAAAACACAATGAAAGGCTTGTGGGTTGAGATAAGGGCAGGGAGGTCACTCACCAGTTACTGTCATGGGAAAAACCGATCCAACCTGGGGAAATTAACTTAATTTGTTACCAATCAGATCAGAATAGGATAATGAGAAGTAAAACCAAATCTTAAAACACCTTCCCTCCATGCCTCCCTTCTTCCTGGGCTTAACTTTACTGCCAGTTTTCTCTTCTTCTGTCCTACCAGTGGTGCAGAGGGATGAGGATTGTGGTCAGTTCACCACATGTTGTCTCTGTCGCTCCTTCCTCTGCAGGGGGAGGACTCCTCACACTTCCCCTGTTCCAGCGTGGGGTCCCTCCCACCGGAGATAGATCTTCATTAACTTCTCCCATGTGAATCCTTCCCCTGGGCTATAGTTCTTCATTAATTGCTCCAGCATGGGCCCCTTCCATGGGATGCAGTCAGTCCTTCAGTAACAGAATGCTCTGGGGGTGGGTCCTCACATGAAGCACCTCCTCCCCCTCCTTCTTCACTGACCTTGGTGTCTACGGAGTTGTTTCTCTCACATATTCCCACTCCTTTCTCTGGCTGCAATTTCTGCTGCCTGGTTTGGTTGTTTTTCTCCCTTCTAAAATAACTTATCTCAGTGGTGCTACCACTGTCACTGATGGACTCAGCCTTGGCCAGTGGCAGGTCAGTCTTGGAACTGACTGGGATTGGTTCTGTCAGACACGGGGAAAGCTTCGAGTGGCTTCTCATAGATACCAGCCCTGTAGCACCCCTGCCTCCTGCTACCGAGACCTTGCCATGCAAACCCAGTACACCCCATCTCCATGTTTTCTTCTTTCCTCACCTCCCACAGAGTAATACTGAGAATTATAAAAAAAAAGAAAAAAAAAAAAATCCTTGGCTGATGTTCTCAGTGGTTTTGTGCTCTGCTGGTGCCGAGTATTCCTCTCTTTCTACAAATTTTTTTGCAGGCACTTAACCACACTTGGCACAAACATTGGCTTAGAATTTCTCAAGGAGAAACATCCATAGATGTTATGCTGTGTTGTTTACTGATTTTTTTTTTTTTTTATGTTATTGCCTTGAGGGCTAGAAGAAAAATGAGAATGTGTGGTTTGAGAAAAATGATGCCTCCCTGAGGTTTGTTAGGTATCATGTCATCCTGGAGCTGTGAGGCCTGTGTACACTGCAGCACTTGCTGTCTCACAAATGGTGATGCTGGCAAGGGATCCTGTGTTAGATGTGTGACTATGAGCTTGTTTTCTAAAGGAGAGCTATAGCCTGCATTGGACTCTGACAACACTTAAAATGCCAGAATGAGATACTTCGTAGTGCTCATTGTCAGTGTTGGCTGTCGCAGAACAAATAAGCATTAAAAAAAGTAAACCTGGCTTCCTGTTTCCCAAAGATCTTTATGTCATGCGTGTATGATGAGATAAGCAGAGAAGTGATGAGAACAGGGAGGTGGTGGGGGCATATGTGGAATAGTTCTTACAGGCTGCAGTCACCACAGATTGACTGGCTGGTCATTTTTGAGGATTTTTTTATGCATCCTGCTAATAGGGATGGAAAAGGGCTTTGCATGGATGTGATTCAGCTTTGGATTTTGGTAGGAGTTGCTCATAAATAGAGCATGAGATGTGAGAACTTTGGGGGGGTTGGAAGAGCTGGAGGCTCATGATGTTGGCTGAATGGAGGTCCAGGTCTACACGACAAACTTGGCAGGATCTTGGGCCCTCTTTTGGTATTGTTTCTTCGCTGCCAGTAATATTAGGTCTGAGCGCTCCTATAGCCGTGAAACTTAACTGTCTGTCCTGGAAAAGTTCTATGAATTATACTGAAAAGTGTTTCTTTTTGCTGTGGGGAGATCTTGACAGAGAGAAAGGATTTGGCATGTAACGTTGTGCTGTCTAGATTTAAAGGTGGCTGATGTGAAGATCTATCTGTGTAAGAATTATGTGCTGAAGAGCTATGATCTCATCTTCAAGTGGTGTTGGTTTATAATACACTTCTGTGAATCCCACCAAAGTGGTTGCTTCAGAAATTTCTCATTTCAGTAAGAATGATTTCATATCACCTTCTTTACAGATGATGACTTTGATCAATTTGATAAGCCTGGTGCAGAAAGGTCTTGGAGAAGAAGAGCTGGCGATGATGACTGGGACAGGTAGGTAGAATATTTTCAGGTTTGCTAGATTCTGAATTCTCTTGCTCTGTTTTCCCTTTTTGGCATTCTAACATGTAGAGCAGCACATATTTGGATACTAATGAAGATGTTGGTTGCTCTGTGTGTCAGCCAGTGGTAGATTGTGCCAAACATATATTTGCCTTGAGGAATATAGAGAGTGCTGTGAAGAGATACCATTTAAAACTGGATAAATATGAAGTATTTGTGGTGTGTAATTAACATTGCAATTAATGTACTGGTTTTCTTTTTAAATGTTTAGTAGATCTCAGTGGTTTAGTTAGATTTAGCCCAAATTTTTTTTTCTTTTTAAACTAGGTATTTAAATTCTTATCCTCAAAGTCCTATTTCAGTTTTCCATTAAGGGAGAGTAATGGAGCTTAGCTATGGGCTTCTATTGAGAAAATTTGACTGTTATAAAGATTTAGAAGTATGTATGAATGTGATTATTTTGTGGGAGAACAAGAGTATGTTCTTCTGCACCAAGGCACTCTATCTGGGAGAGACTTGAATCAAGCTGCTGGCCAGATTTTCTGTCTTTTCGGAGAAAACTTTTCATTTTTTTTGTGTGTGGTTTTTTTTGTTTTGTTTTTTATGATTCCTTTTTAGTAATATAGAGGCTTGGTCAGACTTTGCCAGTGGTCTTTGCTGTAAAAAAAAAAAAGGGGGGGGGAAAAGCATTCTAAATAGATTTTTTGGCTTTTCTAATAATTATTCAAGTGATTGTAGTAAACAAATTTTACCCTAAGTAGTTTTCCACTGAGCTGAGCCCTTGGAGTGAATCAGCTACTCTACACGTATCAGCGTTCCAGAGGGATTAGCTTCCTCTTCCCTGCTTTTCTGGAGGGTTAAGTGGATTGTGGTTGCTGCTGTAGGAGCCAAGAGCGAATAAGGGATTTGAACAGTAGCTCAGCTATACAGCGTTGTGCTGCCTGCTGCTGCGGGGTGCCTCCTCTGTCTCGTTGTGGGTTGGGTGGTGAGCTGCCTCCAGGAGCTCAGCTGGTTTGAGTGTCATGAAGAGGACTTGCTCAGGCTGGTCACTGTGCCGTGCTGGCTCTGGGCCCCAGCTCTGCCTCTTCAGAAATACCGAAGCCAGAATTGCAGGCAGGGTGCTTTGTGTTAGAATTTTCTGAGCTTTTGGTTGTTGCTGACTTTGTGGTATGAATAGGTGAGATCTCTGATGCTGTCTGGTTGCACTTCTTTTTAGCTGTCCTCCTCTTACCACTTCAGAAAATTTGGAAGAATCAAACAGCTGCTGTATCGGAAGTTGTTAGCTTACGGCCAGTGGTAAACTCCCTGGGGCAAAGCTATTTTTAGAGGTCTTGAGAAAGGTCATAGGGTATTGTCACTTAGCTGAGACTTTGAAGCACATACATGAGGATTCAGTTTTAGAAAACAAGGTTTTGTTTATGTGTTTATTATTAGCTGCATTATCATTTAAGATTAATAATTAAAAAAGCATATTCTTTAGTGAAATTGTGGGGGAAGTGATTTCAGGTGTAGTGCTGGGGATTCCAGAATTTCATCTTGCTGATCACTTCAGAATTTTTTAAATTTTTTTTTTTTTTTTTTACAACTGTAACTAATAGGCTAGTATTTGCATGGTTTTGAATTCTTATTTCTATTTTAAAATTAATTGATTTTAGGTTAGATTGCCAAATTGTCTTTGGGTGTCTTAAGTTCTGTGGTTACCTGGACAATTACAAAGGCTGTACATGAATGTGTTGACTACTGTAATTGCCTGAATTTTAACAACTGTCCTAATTCAGTATAGGATATAGTTTCTCGAAGATGGAGAAATGGCTGAATGAACACAGTAGATTTTTTTTTAATTCTTCATGCTTTATTTTGTAACCTAAATCACTTTTTTGGGAGTGTGTGTGTTATGCTGTTAGTCACACATCTTGATCAGCCATCACCTCTTACAGTGTTGCTACTTAATTGAGTCCCATCCCCCAGTTATTTAAATAATTTTGTATTTCCAGATCTCTTTCCTTTCTCAATCACTGGAGGGTGATAACTGAGACTGGGAAAGTCCCTGTTATTTGGGAGTACAAATGTAACATTGTTCTTGGAGAATTTTTCCCATTACATTACATTTTTTTTTACAAATTCTTTTCCTGTGCCCTCGCTAGTGCTCATGTTTAACGAGGCATGCTCATGAAACTGGAGGCCAGAAAGGGCCTGTCTGACGTCTTTATTACAGACTGTTAATTTATACTTTTATCTCTGAGTAGCCAAGAGCTTGGGTTTGGAAGAAACATATAAGTTCTGGTGATACCCTGTGAGATGACAGGGCTGATTTAGTAGCTGACTTCTGCTGAAACTCGCTTGTTCTGACCCTTCTCTGAGATCATTCCTTCTTCCACACTGGCAGAAAACTTTCTATTTTCTGTTGTCTGTATTTATTATTATTTTCTTTTCCTCATTGGTGAGCTGAATTTATTTGGTGAGGGGTATGTTGAGTATTGGGAGTTGAGGAAGGGGGGGAAATGGATCTGTGTCTTCTGAGAGCAGTGAACTCTTAGTTTCTTAACCTTAATTTCCTACTGTTGTGGTTTTGAAAATACCTTTGTGCCTTGATCATAGTGAGGGTGAGTTCCCTTTGGAACTATCACAGATGTATAATTTTATTCCCATTTAATTTATGAGACTTAGTGTGGTATCAGATTGCAAGCATGAGTTTTTTTGTTTTTCTCAGCTAGCCTAAGATCTTTTTTTTTTTTTTTAGTTTATTTACTTACTTTTATTATTTTTTAACAATTGGATCTGGTAATTCTGGTCCTTCTTTCTGACAGAACTTCAGATTTGGCTATTTCAAAAGAAGCTTGTGATAGGTCTGCTTTACTGTGCAGGCAGTGTTACTTTGTTTATTCAAAAAGTTACCAATGGTTATTTTTCTTACGATTTGTCAACGAGAATGTTGAATGACATGGAAAATTTCAGTAGGTTTTGAGGGACATTGAGAAACACTTTTGCTGCTGTTATGAGCTTCATTTATGTGCTACTGCTAATTTTTTTGATTGTCAAATAATAAGCCAAAGGTTTTAAAAAGTCTACAATACATATATAATTACTTTTATTGACCAAATGTTTATTTTTTTTAAAGAACCACATTGAAAATGTTTATTAGTAATCTGTTGAATAGCCCTAACTATATTTAGATAATTTAACTTTCATTTTCTTTTCCTTTTTGATCTGAATTTCTTACTACCTGAACTTGCTTTTCTTCTTTGAATGCTACTATAACACACACCCTCGCCATCTTTTGGAATTTCTCTAGTGCTGTTTTATTAAAAGCTGTCAGTGGTCACCCACAGTGCTGGGAAACGTTTTCAAACCTTTGGGTGCGTTTGTCAGATTACTGGCAGCTGAAGAGATTAGTGACTTTTTCCTACTTCAGTTTTGGCTCTGGTTTCTTCTTTAAGCATTTCTATTGTGTAGCATTTTCTGTCTCTGAAATAAAGGGCTTAAATTCTAGTCAGTTTGCTTTTTGGAATGTATGATGTGTTTTATGTCCTAATTTCTGTTTAATATTGTAGTGAGCATGAAAGAATTGCTATTTGTTAATGTTCAGTCATTCCTGGAACTGTTTGAGATCAGTAACTATGGACAAATACTGTGTACTGATGATAAGGTCCTATTTAGGGTTGGTTTGGAATGTTATCTGTTCTCTTCTAGCCCACAAGATTTTTATTTCTCCCTGCATTATCTGTACAGTAACCAGCTCTGAAAGACATGTGTCTTGTCTGCAAAACCAGCTTCTAGCACTAATTTATGTATTGGCATTGGCTTCCCCATTTTCAAGTATTTCCTGCATAGGCCTAAGGAACTCTTATATATATTCCCATTCTGTTCATACAGCCCATTCTCACTGTGGGGTATTTAAATTTTATATAGTATCTAAGGCATAATGCTTTTATTTTTGTGTTAGTTTTTTTTTTTTTAGTGTGTGCAGGCAGAAGGAGGGTCACATTCTTGAATTACAGCTCATTTCAAATCACCAGAGTCTTATTTTGTTATCAGATATGCGTGTTCTAATACAGGCATTGGTCTGTAATAAGTGATTATTACAGAGGGGGGGAGTCTGTTTCTTTTAAAATACATTATCACCTTTTTCAGCTTGCAAAATGCTTTGCTAAAGGAAATCTTTGTGCAGATTTAGTAACAGTTCTTCTTAAGTTAGTTTTTTAGGGTGTGTACCCTAAATGGTGTTTTTTTCAGGTTTTTAAGGTTCAGCTTAAATTTGTTACTGTTTTCCAGTGAACTTGACGATGACTTGCTTGGAGAGGATTTGCTAACTGGCAAAAAGGTAAGAGATGCACATTAAAGTGAATTGCTACAGATACTATAATGTGAAGATTGTTCAGCTTACTTCATTTGTTTGCTGTGGCCTTTTGTGTCTTTCATGGTCTCCTCCCTGACAGCCACAGGTACCCCAGATCTGCCTGGTTGCCAGAGTGCTCTGTGCCCAGAGCCATTTCCTTTTGTGAACTGCCTCCAAGTGTGGCTTTTCAAATACAACGTTTAGAAAAATTAGAAATACTGTCTCAGAAAAAAAATCAGGAGGTGGTTCTCAAAATGAGTTTCTCTGTGGCTCGTGTTGCGTTAACATTTAGAAACTCAAAACAGCCCACCGCCACTTATGCCTCCTGAGTGCTGATGGGTGTTCTGGAGAGCTCAACTGCAACTCCCGGTTTCCTGGCTGTTAAAAGTTACTTATCAAAATACCAGCAATATTTACTGGAGAGTACATAAAAAAACCCAGTCAGTGGTGTCTGTTAAAGATCCATTCACTGCACACAATCCACTACTACTCTGTCTGGTGAGTAGGCAGAGGATTTCTCCTTCTACAGTGAGCGAGGAATATGAGAGCAGCTAGCCTTGGAGAACATAAACAAGTCATCCCTATCTGCTATGAAATCCTAGCTGATACCGATTTCCAAAACTGGTGTCTCTGAAAATAACTAAATATCTGTTCGGATTTGCCAGATATCTGCAGGAGAAGACAGGGCTTCTGTTTAGGAAATCAAACTGGCTAGTCACCTCTTTCATCACTTCATCTGCTAAATGGATTAATTTAGAAATAGTTTAAATTTAGAGTTTTAGTTGGAGTCGTATAGGTTTGTTAAGAAACTGAGGTATAGTAAAAGTTGAGTTTTAGTTGCTCTTAATCACACTCTAAATTTTGGAAGTTAGCTTCTTGAAATTAGTCTGTTAGTAACTGCTATTAAAGCTAGGAAGTTCCTTTGTCTCATGTAGTGGTTTAAAAAAAATAAAATTCCAAGAGGCTCAGGATTGCAGATGTGTGTTAAGCAGTTATTAAAACATAAGCAGTTAGCATTGCATACACCTTTGTAGTTGAATTGGGAGTTGATAAAGCTCCTTACTTATCTTAAAAAAAATTATCTGTGTGATTACTAACCCGTATGAAATTTCTCCAACGTATCATGTGTTCTGTGCTTTTTCTTGTTTTCAGTTTGCCATGTTACAGGGCTCTGAGTGGTATCTGTGGGTATGGACTCCTATGATTAGTAATAGATTTCTCAGGAAGTTTTCCCTGAGCTATTGAGGCTAAACTTGCTTCTACTTAATCTTATTCCAGTACTTTTAGATAAGTCTACCCTTGTTTAACCTTTACGCTTCTGTTACTTTAGGGGTATGGATATAATGTTGCTGAGCAAAAAGGCAGTTATCTCTTCCTAGTGGGTAATTATTTAAAAAAAAAAAAAAAATTAAAGGAGAATTTCAGCTGCTTCTTTTTTTTTTTTTTGTTCACATAGAAGCTAATTATGGTTTTTTTCCAGTTTTCTTCATATCATCATATCCTTTCCCCCTCTCTAGAAAGTGAAGTAACTTAGTGGATTTTCTTGACTTGCCTAATGCATCAAGGTCACAAGACAGGGCACTAAAGCTAACTTTCTTCTTGGTATTTCTTACGTAAGTTGTCATCTCCGGATGTATTTGAGAGTGAATCCACAAAAACTGTTGATAGCTAGGCAAACTTGAGTTTTGTCAATGTCCATAAGACTGTCAAACATTTGTTTTACAATTTGTTGCCTTGTGTAGTATGTTCTTATTGAATTAGTTAACTTCATTGGAGATATGGTCTTAGTCTGGGATGTGTTCTTCATTATAGTTATTGTTCAGAAAGTTCAGTAGTTTCAGTACCTAATTAGTTAAAATTTTGTATCCTTTATGTTCATTATTGACTTTTTCTGAAACCTAGAATCAGTCAGACTTGTCAGATGAAGAGCTGAATGATGATCTTCTGCAAAGTGACAATGAAGAGGAACAAGAATTTCGGTATCTCTTTCCTAAATCTTGTGTTTTGGATAACTCAAAATATATTAATGACTACTATTACTGATAGCTAGTAACTACTAAACTGAAGTTATTGATGTATATCTAAAACAGTTTTGCTTTTTATGTAGCCAGCTACTTAATCGTGTGTATGTATGTTCAGCAGCATTGTTAGCATTTCAGTAAAGTGACTTTTTTTTTATTGAATCTGATCAATTTAACTCAAAACTATAAAAAAAGCTTATAAAGAAGAAACTGTCATCGCCTGTGCATTTAGAATTATTTATAAGTACTTGCAGAAGTCTTGTTTTGTGCCTTCCTGGTATCATTGTAACCTTCCTTCTCCTGGGAAGTCCTTTTTGGCCATCTTACTTTTTAAAATATTTCTTAATTCCTAAGACCTTGAGGTGAGGAGCTTCATATTTTGTAAGGCTTGATTTGTGGCTTAAATATTTGTGTACAATTACACAGCAGACAATTTTGTACAGAGTTTATAGCCTGGAGTGGGTACTTCCATGGGAGTTTATTGAGGATCTGGCCTTGTGAATACACTGTGGTGATACAGCTCCCCAACTGAATTTTGGGCATTACAAGTTAAAATGAGTGTCTTGACACTTCCACATTTCAAGCTGGACTGCAGGGGGAAGGAAGTGATGCAGTACCAGTGCTGTTTTTAATGGCCTGTGTGTTTTGCCAGCTTTTCCTTTACTTTTGTTATATACTATGCAGGCATGGCATCTGAAGGGTATGAATATGTATATAACATTGTTATATATCAATATATAGATACGTTGTTCTGAGATTTTCTTTCTGACCTTGGCTGGAGTTTGGGTAAGGAGTCAGGCTGTCAGTCTCTCCACTGGCTGCTGTTTTCCTCCCTGCAGGAATGAGGGCTGGGCTGTTCCTTTCAAAATGGGGATTCCCAGTTAGGCCCTGGTGTTCCTTCTCTGGATTTGCTCCTTGTGAGTCCTGGGCAGCAGGGATGGCTATGTGACTTCATGAGTGATGAGAAAGGGTCTGAAATGGGATAATACTGCTCAGTGGAAGCAGGTTTCTGCAGACGAGTTCTGCTTTTTAGCAGATTTATTGCAAGAGAGTGAGAGCCTGGCTCCACTCCATTCCCCTATCCCTCTAGTTCCATTCAGACACACTTAGGCATCTGTAGTTTGGAGGATAATGATAATCCTGCATAATGTCTTAATTTTTGTGTCAAATCTTCTCTGTCTTATAGATGCAAATAGTTTAAAGCTGCCTGGATCTCGTTTCTGCGAACTTGGGAAAATAGAGACTAATAAGAATACAGTTAAAAAAGAAAAAAGTGTTTCTTGTACCTGCAGCCCTCAAATCAAGAAGAGCTTTCCCCCCTGCTTTTCTAGTTAGTCTGCAGTTGGTTAGTTGTGATGTGTCGATGGCACTAGCTATTGTTAATGTAAATTATGAGTTACTCTTTTTTTACTTTTCCTCCAGATTATATATAATCTTGCCAGTATTTGTATTGGTTTTTTTTCAGTGCTAGTGTTAAATTAGAATATGTTAGGCATTTAAATGGCAATTTTTGACTAGATATTTAACATTCTTTTAAGTAGAACATTAAATCTGTAATAAAAAATGTAGGTTTGAATTCTAAATAATCAAGAAAGAACAATATTAATACATTAATAAAAAATAATTTACTAGTGTTTTCTGTAAGATTGGGAAAACAGATGCAGTTATAGTAATTTGGTGTATTTTTTGTTAGTCTTGGAATTAAAATTGAATCCAGTCTGCTCTGGTTACCAAGCAGGACTTTTGGCAGTTTGACCTGCTAAACCATCTGGTTGGTTTGATTCCCCTGGTCAAATAGCCTGCAGCTGGTGATAAGCTGCAGTACAGTCTGCGTTGTGACAATATGGCATGGACTCAAATAGGGTGTGAGGTATCATTTTGTTCACCAACTTAGACAATTTGTATTTGTTGGCTTTGTTTTGCTAAAGCTTTTGTGAGCAGTTGACTGCTGTGTTTCAAGCCCTCCATTTTCCCCTCCCCGTACCGTAGTTCTCAAGGTGTCACCGTCAGCCTCAACGCTACGTCTGGCTTGCTCACCTCGTACGACCTCTCTGAGACCATCAACGATCCATCAATAGAACACGCGTCTGAGTATGATCAAGGGGAAGATGAAATTGGTTATGGCAAATCTGAAGCACCTGAAATGTATGCTTCAGAGTATGCAGAGGAAGGACATTATGAAGGCAATGATCCTGAACTGACAGAAGACCAAATAGAGTATGGGGAAGAGCCTGGAGAAGAAGATGAAGTGCTAGACCTTGAAATCAATGAACCCCTAGATGAATTTCCAGTGAGTTTCTTTCTATTGTATCTTCAGAGATAACATTGCTTCACGTGCATAGGGTTTTAGACTGATTTAAAATCTGTTTACCTCCCTAGGGAGGAGGGGAAATTAGACCTATTATCACTGTCTGCCAGTTTCTTTATCTAGGCTGTGACAAAGTTTGTGTTGACAGCTTGTTTGGCGGTAGGTAATGCTCCTTTGTCATGCTGGAAGGCAGTTGAGAATCGTGACCTTGAGGATTGTATCCTTAAGGAAGAAAACAGCTTTGTGTGGTGGAGATACACTGCCAATTGTTAGAAGTACTTAATGCAAAAGCTTTTATCCAGGCTTTAGACAAGATCTGATAAAGTCCTTCGAAGGTGAAAAGATTATTGACCTGCTAAAGACATCTTTAAGGTGCTAATATCCCAAAGTGATTGATGTCCTGCTCGTTCATCCTTTTTGTAAGTGAGAACTGTCTAAACCTGAATAAAGAGATTGGAGGTTAGTTCAGAAAATGTCACCTGCATAATTCAATATAATTTAAGCAGTGTATTAGAGAGTGTGCACTGGCTTTAATTGCTAGAGAAATGATTTAATCTTAATTAAAACTGTATGTGAGCAGTGAGGTGTTTTAAAACACAAGTAAACTTACTTAAGAAACGTCTTGCTGTCATTTTGTGTTCATAATTGCTCAGAATTGAATATGTAAGCACCTGCAGAATTTATTAAGAATATTTGTTTTTGATGGGGTAAAGTCTGATGTTATTGCCTATGTGCTGTAGGTGCATGTTGCCTTTGGTAAGAAGATACTGCATGAATTTGTAATCAAAGGATGTAGAAGTACAGAAACAGATGGGACAATAGATGAATGAAAACTGATTGGGTTATGGCTTTGATAATATAGAAATGATTATCTAATTGAAAGGTATAATTAGAAGTGCTTTTATGATATGTCACTTACAACTGACAGTTGTGGTAGGTACACTACTTCTCTTCCCCTTCTGGAACCAGTAACAGTGCATACAGACTCCATCTCTTAACGAGTTTGCCATTCTGGCAGCTTGGCCTGTGTCTTTTCACCTTCATGTGTTATTGCCTTAGGATGAAGATTACATGCAGTCATATAATGAGCAAGCAATGGAAGAACAAGAAGAATATACAGCTGATGAGGAGCTGGAAGAATCCCAGACGATAACAAACGAATCAGAAGAGGTATGCTGTGAATTTAATGAAAACTTAAAAGAAGTAATTGCTTCAGAATTTGATATTGTAGGATTGCCCATATTGCTGGGTAAGAACTGGTGACACTCGGCCAATGTTGAATTATTTGTGGTATTAGACTTTGTGTAAGATGAATTGTGGCAGCATTTATATTGTCAGATACATTGGATGCCCTCTCCCACTTGGGGTGAAAATCCTAAGGGTGAGATCCCACTTTGAGGGGAGCATGAGCATGGAAGGTTCTCTACATGAGAAAGGCAAAGGTCCAGATTGTTGTTTTGGGACTGAAATATCTGTGAAGTTTATTTTAATTCTTCAATTAGGAAAAAATCCAGATGAGTTCATTCATTTGCAAGAAGAAAACTTATGCCAGAAGCTATCAGGGGTGCCTTCACTGGTTATAACCTGGAACAGTGGTAGCATACCTGTTATTAATTTACAGCGGGATTTTGATGTGGGACTTTTTTCCTTTCCCCACCAGGAATCTGCTTTAATATTACTTTTATTCCAGTTCTTAATTAAATAGGATTGAATGGATTACCTGCTGAGAAGTGCAGTCAGAATGTGTTCCCTCTTTGGAGCTTTAACTCATCAGGAAATTAATTCCTCAAAGACGCAGCAGCGTTATTCTATGAAGTTCTAACAACTGGGTGTGCTGCGATGCTCTAGTTGAGTCCAACTTACTGTAATAAAGCAACATGCTTTTGGGAGGAGAGATGCACTGAAAGGGGCCACCTGCATTGTTCAGTCTTTGTTGTTGTGTGCATGACATCTGACACAAAAAATACCTTAACATAGTTAATTTCCCAATTCCCGAGTATTAAATCTACCCTTCCAAAGAAGTACACTTCTTATTCATTCACTGGCTTATATGTACTTTTCTTTTGGTGTTTGAAAAGCAGACTGATGCATTTGTGCTATCTGTAGCTACAGTCTTTATGAGACAATGAGAACAGTGCCCATTGTGTAAAATTAAGTACATAGGTGGGATTTGCTGTCAAACTTGGTGCTTTAAAGCACAGCTGCTTTTTTAAAGTATTAAATGGTGAGAATTCTGTAATCATGTTGTCTAAATTTGTCCAATTCAGAATTCCTTTCATTCATAAGCTAACATTAATGCAAACTTTTAATTGATTTTATTAATAGAGCTTTTGGAGAATTTGTCCATTATATGATTTGAACATTTTGGGCACATCTTCATTCAGTCGATCTATGTTCTGGCTTTATTCTGGTGGTCTGCAGATTACCACAAGTTTCTGGTTTCCAAAATAGTACCATCTTTTTCTTCCTTTATTATTTCACATGTAGCTTATTTACATTTGTCAGTAGGCTCAGTATTGCACTCTTAAAATGACAATACCACCAAAAGCAATAATGTTTGTAGAGTGCTTATTACATGGTTAGATGCATACCTCCAGCTCTGAACAGTTTTGTTCTCTATTCAAGTGTTACACAACAGCACTCCTCCTTAGATCTCATAACATTCACTGCTTGTAAAGAAGAGCAACTGTTGGCATTCTCCTGTAAAAATTGCAACATGAGAATGGAGCTGTAATAGATGCAGTACAAGGAAATAGTGATATTTTTTGGTTGAAAGTTGGCATCCGAATAACGAAGAGAAAAGTGAGAAAGTGTTTGGTAGTGTTGTATTTTAAGCGGTTTCCACATTAAAACCAAAAAAGGCCTCTTACATTGCATGAAGAAATTTTGTAAACCAAGAGAAAAAACAACCTGCTGGGGAATTGGAATGTGATGGGAAGGAAACTGGTGAGTAAGGAAAGTGATACTCCTGTTAAGAGGAGCACTCAGGAGAAAGGTGTGAGGAAGAGACAGGAAAAGTTTGTGTCTCTGGCCAGACCGGGTTCAAGGCATGCTTTTTCACTTGATATTTAATTTGGAAGAGTGCTTAGAACTTGGTCTTTGAATAAGTAACATTTTGTGGAGCTTCCTTGAAAAATGTAGTGATGCTTCAGAAAGTATTTTTGCCTTCTTAAAGTACAAAGCAAAACCCAATGCCCAGAAGCTTCAGATGCAAATACGTGTGGTAAAACTGTCAGTTACATGAGCTATCATGTCCTATTTTTTTTTTTTTTTTTTTAGAGGAATAGTATCACTAATTATTTCTGTTAAACATTCATAACTATAAGTTCCTGCAATTTGAATTAATAATTTTTCTGGAGTTTTCATTGGAAGTAATCTCTTATGGAGACTATGATGGGCGGTTCTCACTGTTATAAATTCAAACCATGTCTTGGGTTATGCTGGTAAGAAATGATGAGAACTTAATTAAAAAAACATGGCATGAGGAAGTTCTGCATAGTGCTTTTCTTTCGGTAGAATACAGACTTGGCAATAAGGAGGTCAATGTGTCTGTTGAGTTGTTCCATCTGTATTTAGCAAAAACTTAAACATTTTAGTTCTCTGTTCGATTTTGAAAACACTAGCTGTCAGCCTTGAGGAAAATGATAAAAAGAGTGCATATCAAAACAGCCAGGTTTTAAAAATATTTAGATGCTCCTAGGTTTGTTTTATTTTCCCACTTTTCATCTGTGAAGTGGAGGTATCCTTGGAATAGGTGTAACATCCTCTTGCCTGCTCTCTGCTATTTCTGGATCCCTTAGGATTGAGGAATTGCTGCTATTTCAGGGTTAGCCTCTGGTAGAAGCCTCCACTGCTTGTGTTCTGGCTGAGTTTTTTTGTTTTATCTTTGTAGTGCTTCATGTGAAGGGAGTCTGGTTTAGCCTTTACAGCATTTACCTGTTTCGTACTTATTAGAACTCTCTGGCACAAAGCTCTCGAGAACACTTGACAGTCCTGTGTTTAGGAGGATCCTGTGCTAAGATCAGCATTTATCGTGCTGACTGGTGTTTTCTCCTGCTTTCCTTGGGCTCTGTCTCTTATCAGCCCTGCAGCTGCCTGGTAAGCTGATCGGGACAGGAGCACTCGCTTGTTCTCCATGGCAGATCATAATCCAGCGTGGGGAGTTCTGGTCAGTGGCTGGGACTTACGGCATAATTATTTAAGGAGGATGGCAGAGGACTCTGACCTTGTGATAGAAGAAAGGTCATTATTTTTCTTTGTGTGGAGGGGTCAGCAAAGCTCTTGGTAGCTTTGTGCAAGATGTCATAATGGGAAATGTTAAGCTCCCTTTAAGAACAGCTGCTAAGAAGCCTTGGCTGGCTAGTTCAGTCACGTGACCTCAAGTGGCTGTTGAAGGACTTTATATGCAGAGATATTCATCATTAGCAGTTATTAAATAGGATCCTGGTAGAACTGGTACATATTAATTCTGTGTCTGCACTTGTGTCTTTCCTGTGTAAATTTGTGTTGAACCACAGGATCCATTCATACACTGTGGTCTTGGCAAAATAACTCACCCCGTTAGATTGGAAGTTGGAAAAGAGGATCTGAAGAGCTCGCAGGCTACAACTGTTGAACAGATTGCAGGGGAAGGGTGTGTGCTCCTACACAGCTCAGATAACCTTTCCCGGGGCTATATGGAGAGAACATATGGCTGGCTGTCAGGCAGGTTTGTGTCTCCATCGCAACCGCTGTAAATCCCTCAGTGGTACACGTAGTCAGACCTGGACGTGGCCAGGTAGCGTTCCTGAGCGCTGCCTTTCCTTGGTGCCTGCTTTTCCATCAGCAACTTGGCTTTGTTTTGTCTTTGTGTAATGCTTGTATGGCTGTTGGTTGTTAATAGGTGGCATGAGCATTACGCCGATGAATCAAGTGAGTTAGGCCCAGAAGACTGCAGAGTTGATTACAAGCGTCTAAGAACAGAATAATACTGGTCTAGAAAAGTTTGAGAAATGTTTTTTATTGTTGCATAGGAGAGTAGTTGTCTTGTAGTCTTACAGCTTGCTTTTTTTTAATGATTATATTTTTTTTCCAGATGGAATAATTATTAAAAGGCAACAGATTTTCCATAGGAATTTTCTGAGGCATTTCATTAAAGCATTGCAGACTTTTTAGGACAATGCAGGCTGCATTAACCATGCTAGTCCTGATTCTGCAGTCTGAGTCACACGCAGAGCCTTGCGTGAGTGAGTTTTGCGCTCATGGGTGAGATTACATGAGTGAGACCAGTCTTTGATGAATCAAAACTGGAATTCCAATGTGGCTTTTGAGGGGCATGGACATAGAGAATGGATGTGTCTGGGGTTTATGCTCTAAAGTAGGAGGCTCAGTGTAATGGAGAGCACATCTTACAAAACAGCCACCCCAACTCTGACATCCAAATCCTGATCCTGAAGGGAAAATTTTTAAAGACAGTGAAATGATGGTGTTTGTGATATTTAAAAGCATAGACTTGGTACAGATCTTGCTACTTCTCTTTTGGGAGTCCCTCTTTTGAAAGTAAAACACTAACCCTGTTTTTCTCCCTCCTTCTTGTTTGTTACACTAAGGTAGCATCTCTTTCCTTGCTAACATTCCTCCTATGTTCCATGAGTCTCAAGTGACTGTCCTCAGAGGTGCTTTGATTATATATGGGTATGTTAATTAGACCAGTTGTGCTCAGTTTGGATTTGCTTTTGAGGTTTGAATTTCTTTCAGTCTTGAAGGTGGGTTTTTTTTTTTCATTTTTATTTTTGCCCACTCTCCTGTCAGTTGTTTTTGGCTGCATTTTGTGATATGTTACGTAACAGTATTTTTTTAAAAAAAAAAAAAATAGGCCTTAAAACTTTCTGTAAACCAGCTATTCTCTTAGCTCTACCTTAAAGCATTTTTGTGAGGTCAAGAGATGTGGTTCTTGAATAGAGGAGATGTAGTTCTTGTAGTTCAGTTTGTCTGAAATGGAAAAAAACACGTTCTGAGCTAAGGATATGATAAAATGGAAATGACTTTGGGTCAGTAACCCATCAAAGCCCAATAACTGATTGTAGAGATCATTTATTCACCAGGCTGAAGTTGGAGTAGCTTTGAGCTTGAGTTCCTGTGGTATGGTGTCTTTCAAAGTAGGAACTGTTTTGCCAGATTCTGTCTCTGATCTTGCTTCCCATGTTTATTTTTGGTTTTGGATGAAGTTGGGCTCCTGGATAATGAAATTTGCCATCTCTTGCACCATTTTGTCATTAATTACTCCTGATTTGTGACTTAGTGCCTGTCTGCCTGACTGACAGGCTTGCTGTGCCTTTTTCAGATAAATTACTGCACCAATCTGGCTAATTAGAAGATTAAACCATCTTTGCATGTTACATTTCACTCATTTTTTAACTATCCTCAAGCAGCATAAAAGTTATGATGTAGTTAGTGGCTTTGCAAAGAACTAAAATGCATGTGCAGCCTCTGAAGAAATGAGCAAGTAGGCTTGTGCAAGAAATAACCAAACACACAGTAAGTAAATATTTTAAGGAAAATCAGACTTCATTAAAATACTCTAATTTTACACTCTAAAAATCAAATATAACTTGTGTAATATTCTGAACATTAATTTTATCATGCCAGCATAGGAAAATTAAATTGAATTTTTTCTTTTAATTTGAAGAGGGATCCATTTTCATTTGGAATATTGTTTCATCTAAATAATTGTTCTTTGTTATAGAGAGAACTGGAAAGTAAATGAAGGCAAGGGAGTAACATTCCAATATACAAATTTAGCGTATTAAATTTTTTTCTAATTGTTGAATTAAAACTGGGAAGTATTCAAGGAGTAGAAAAAGTGAAGACCAGTACAGTTACACATACCTCGAGGAATAAAATTGAGGTTTTAGTTTCTTTTTTTTTTTTCTTAACAACATGCTACTGCTAGTTGTTAACAAGTGGGGGAAAAAAAAAATGTTTGTATTGCTTGCAAACCTGGGATACTACCAGATTCATCTGAGCTAACTTGGTGGTAAAACGTTGCTCTGTGTGTGAAAGTAGCTACTAATCAGATGGTGGTTCTAACTGGAGTTTTTATATTGCCTTAAATATTGCAGCAAAATGGGTTTTCTCCATAGATTTTACCATATCATTTACTATATAATTCATGTCTTTATATTAAAGAAAACCCAAGCATTTAAATGTTCAGTGTCATATATGAAAATAATGCATAATGCCAGCAAAATTTGTACAAAGGGACCTTTAAAGAAAGCTTTGTCTTTCGACACTTACTGATCACAAGAAAGTAGAGTTTTTTTCAGTGTGCTTGTCCTCTGTTTCATGATTCAGGCAGCTATTGAATCTCTGAAACTTCAGAAAGAAACAAAAGAAGAATCTGATGAAGAGGAGGATGATGATGAGGAGTCTGGACGATTACGTTTCAAAACAGAACGGAAAGAAGGAACAATTATCAGGCTTTCAGATGTGACAAGAGAAAGGAGAAACATTCCAGAAACTTTGGGTAAGGTTTTGGGGCAATGGATTAAAGGCTTGCCAGAACTTTCAGATAAGAGTTTAATAGCAAAAGACAAAACAGTCACCTTAAAACTCAGACTGACCTATGTCCAAGTTGTCCAAAGTCACACGAGTCTGTTGTAGCATGTGCAAGGTCTTATCTCCTTGGGACTAATGTTTAAGTGTGTCATGTTTTGAAGAGCACAATGTTTGTTCTTTGAGATCTTTGTGGTGTCTTTACTGTTTCAGGCTTTCCTGTTTTCACACACCAGCTATCTGAACTGTGCTTCTTCATGGACTTCGTGAAATACATTTTAAGGAATTCCTTTGGACTTCCGTCCTTGGAATATTTTCAGTTGATAACACAAACCTTGTGTTCTGCTGTGAAATAACTGCACGTTTGCTGTTTTTCCTCAGAAGCATGAGTGCTGTGAACCCGTTGTGTTCCTACTGTTGGGCTGACCTAGAGAAATAGTAACTTCCTGGGGAGCATTTTAGAAAAACAGGGAAACCTCTGTTTTCTTGCTTCAGCTTCTCTAACACAGAACAATCTGCGACTTATATATCCTTGATTCTTTAGGCCGTTTCAAAAAGGGTGTATTCTCTTCTTATTTGAGTAGCATAACATGTGTGTGTTTCTAAGAACACTGCTCCTGTAGCTAATGAATTTGCTAGTTCAGAAGAAGTAGTAGATTTGCAGCTTCATTGCAGCTGCTTTCTTTTAGTCTGTAAGTAAAACTACACTGGTTTATGGTTTTCGGAGTTAACTTCAAGACCCCTCATGTGACCTGGGTACACAGGTACTGGTGTTATACCTGTCCCACTGGGGTAACTGTATTGCCTCTTCGTGGTGGTGATAATAATAATGAAAAATGTGGTATGAGGGATATGGGCAGAAATTAAGTTTTGCTTTCAGAAAGGTGTGCAGTAGTAGTTTTGCTACTGAACCAAAATATCAATTCAAACTATGGAGAAAAAGCCCTGATTTTTTTTTTTTGAAAGAATCAAGGTATAGAAGAGAGGTGAACTGATAATGAAGGCAAATGGTTAGCTACTGTTGGCTAAGTGCCAGATACCACTGGGAGAATGTTTTGATGATACTTCAAGTTTTGCCAGACCATAGGGATGTATTCTTCACACAAGATTGCTCTAAGGTGGGTGCCATGCAGCGTGAGCTTGGCAGCTGATGCTTCTGCTTCACTTCTAGATGAGTCAGCACCTTTGGGACAACAGGGCATTTTGGAATTACCTTCCCAGAGTACATACCTAGATGGTCTCATCTCATCCTGATTAAATTATCCTCTTACATTAAAAGCCTTGCTTCACAAAGGATGGCAGTTGTCAGGATTTTTCTCTTGAGTTGCATAGCCTACTAATTCTTTAATTTGGTTCTGAGGAATTTGGACTTTTACTTAATTGAGAACCCTTAATTCTATAACAGGTGTTGTGTCTAAGAGGCCTTGTTCGTGGGCAGCCATGAGTCAGCTGCAGAGGCTGAACCAGACTTTCACAGTGGTTCGTTGTGCTGTGGGAGACATCCGTTTATGATTTTGAATCAAGATCTTTCTCATCTGCTGTTTTGTTTTTAGCAATTAGCTTTTCTTAGTTGCAGTTTCAGGCAAAGTGTGTATTAAGGGCCTTTATTCAGCATTGTCTTGATAATCAAGAATGGGTTTGGATTAGAATAAGACTGAAGGGAACCCTCTAGAGGCGCAGAGTAGTCTCATGGGGAAGGGATACTTTAGCTGAGGTGTATTCCAAATATGTTCTCAACCATAGGACCGAAATTCTACATGCAGACCATATCTTTTATATACAGAGGGTGCTGGTGGCTTTACAAAAGAGAATATTTTAAAAGTAGATATATTAAAATATTTGTATACAATATGTGCCCTGAAGTAGCTGTATCTCTGCACATAATTGCAAGTCAAGTGACAATTGCCTGCATTTCCATATATCTGTGGGTTTCCTGTGTAGTTTAATGCAAAGACAAGACGAGTCAATGAGGAGAAAACCTGTCATGGAGCTTGACTGTTAAAGGAACAGTGATTTGTATTAGACATCTTTAAACATAGTGTTAAGTAGCTTGGGATGTAGCTCTGGGATGTAAGGAAAAGGAAACAAAAATGTGGATGAATCTATAAATCAAAGAGCTATTTTTTGAAACCAATCTTTGGTAAAAATACAGTCTTACTGTTGTGAAATGTTTCTCTTTATACTAGTTTTTCATGTTAATTTGTTGACAGAGACAAAAGGATTGACCAGGTGGTGGAAAGTTAAATAGCAAAAAACCCACTTGTTTGCATATAAATAACTGCTTGCTTTTGATATTATATAGCAAATTTTTACAGATGCTGCTGGTTTAAAAATGAAACTTCATTGCAGTGCTACATCTCCTTACTTCAAAATCTGAACATAGTTGAGAAAACACTTAAAGAGGAATTAACATTTCAGTTGAAGTTACAAACGTAATTTCCATCCTGTCACATTTTGGTGACCTTTTGTGACAGCTTGTCTCTATTGGAGGAGTGCATTCTTACTTGCTGATTAAAGATGTCGTTTGAAACCATTTTATTACCAGTGATAGTGAAATTAATCTTGACATTTGGAGACACTAGGAAAATAATTGCTGATTCACTGCATTAACCATGGGTGTGAGAACTGTACAGTCAAGATGAGAATAAGTGTGTGCTGGTAAAAAACATGTAAAACTACATTCTCATGAATGTAGCTGAGGCTTTCCTAAACGTTTCTTTAAAATAAGTAGTGGTTTTTAAAAGTTTAAAGGAGAGGTATTGTAGGACAACTGTGTAACTGACTTATGGAGATAGTGAGTTTGTCATCTTTGATGAGGAAATGTGTGACTTCTTTCAGTGCCTGTAATGGAATTCCAGAGCTGGAATTGTAATTATGCTCTGGATTTAGTTACCTATTAAGGAATGGGAAGAAAAATGGCTTTGTTTGGCATCACCAAACTAAAGTATTCCCTCTGAACCTAATTTAAAAAACGAATCCAAACCTTGCACTTACATAGAGCCCTTTGCAAAGCGGTAACAAGGGTTATTTGATGTGGGAGTACTTTTTGTTGTGTCTTGCTTAGTTGGCTTATGTTCACTCTATGCCAAGATTTTGGGGCAAGACTAGGAAATGAAAATGAGTGGTTTCAGTGTCGGCCTCTTGTGCTGTGTACAGAAGCACATAATGTAATCAGGTTGCAAGTCTGGATGATGGAGGTAAAAAAAGTTAGAGGAGAACGTTGTCTATCTCTCAATTTAGATTGCATATGTATGTAAATGTATGTGTATATATTTATTTTTTTTTTTACAACTGTTATGGAATATGGTTTGTGTTGTAAATCCCTACATTCTCCAGGATGACAGGGATTCTGGGATTCCCAAACCTGGGGATTTGAAATGCTGTTGCTCTCTGGGAGCAACCAAAGGCAGACGTAGCTGCGGAGACCTGTGCTCAGGGTTGGTGTGGGCAGGAGCTGGTGGCCCTGTGCTGCAGCAGCTGCACACACTGTCCAGGGGCCTGGCAGTGTCCAGCCTGGCTCACTGCATTCTGCTCACAACACACACAAGCCCTTAGCCAGGGAGGAGCAGTCTCGTGTGAGTATCTGGCTGTACTTTGGGAGTCTAGAGAGGGAAAGAAGTTCTCTTCCTTTGCTCGTCACCCCTTTTCCAAGTCAGCAGTCTGATCTTGCTTTCTGGGAAGACAGGGACTTTTCCTTGCTCCCCTCTCTGCAGTCCATCTTCCATGCTATATCCTCTCCTTGATCTTTGTATATGTGGTGTGATGATCACAAATTCAATAAACAGCTCACCTAAAAATTAAGCTGACTAATTTGCTGCATGGTGACTCATAGCAATATAAAGCACTTGAGGTATTCATGAGTTTAGCTCGCTGCATGGACTGTGCCTTTAAGGACACAGCCTTTAAAGTTTGAGAGCTGTAAAATGCCTAGGAAAACAGCGTATTCATTTTCATTATGAAGAGTTAAAACTACCTGCACATCAAAGATCATCAGGACGGGCTTTGCCTTGGATGCTGTCATCTCTTCCCCAAGTTTGATCAGCACAGCCCTCTGAAGTAGTTTTGTTCAGAGCAGGCCATTCTTCTAAAGCTGTTTCTATTCTGTGTACTTTGATATGTGCTCAAGAGGCTGAGAGACTTGGACACGATCTCGCCTTCTAGGAAGCCTCACTCTGTTCCTCTGTTCAGTAAGAATTGCTTTCCTCACATGTGACTTCTAATCTGGTTAATAGGAAATAGCTTTTATCATCTAGAATGAATATCAGTGGTGGGTGCTTGTTGCAGTGACTGAACTTTGCTTTCCAAGCTCCTTTGCTGACTTCAGGGTTATAGTGTGGAAGATGGCAGAAAAATTGCCCCGCCTGTCCTATTACTGGAAAAAGAGAACACGTTCCAAGGAGCAGGATGCCGTGCAGGATTCACATCCTCCCCAGGAGAGCTATTGCTTTGTGATACAGTGCCACCATTTCTTCCCATATGTGTATGGGAGCTAGTGGTCTGTCTTTCCTGCAGACCAGCTGAAAGCCCAAATTAGCCATTTGACACTTGGAAGCCTATAAAGAAACTGAAATTGCTGCAGGGGTGGGCAGGAAAGAGGCTTGAAATCAGAGCTCTGTTTTTCCTGTTAAACCAACATTTTTTTTTCATCCCTGACAGCTGAGGATGGATAAGGTGGTGCTTTTAGTTGCATCTGATGCTTTTGATTGCTTTGGACAAGAGTACCTTTATCTTAATCTTCCTCAGAAATCCATAGTGTGCACATTTAGCACCATACTGAGACGTGAGGGAGTATGATTCTCTGGCCCTTCCTAAGCATACTATGGGCATCATCTTGGGCTCTGCCACTATGTATAGCATGAGCAAGTAAAACCACCTTCTCTTGGAAAGGATGTTAATGTTAAAGGGTCCCTGTACCCTTTAACATTAACAGCAGAATTTCAAAATGGAATACTGAAGTTCTTGCACTAATTGCCATTTACATGAATTCAAAATGTGTTTTATTTGTCACAAGTGTTTCCTGTAGAGTAGTTTAAGTTTGCTTTGTTAGAGGCAGAAGTGAATTTTAGAGGTATCAAGGAATCTGCAGCTGTATGTTTGGGTTAAAGTTTATCCCCCTGAAGGAACTGAAATGTGACGAGTGGCACTGCTTGTACTGTCACAGGGTGTTTCCTAAAGTTTGTTGTAGACTTTCTATTTCCAAGTAATTTGACTACCTGGGCCTGTTACTGCATGGTTTTCTCTTAATATTATCAGTGTTGTCCCAGGTTTCAAGCAAATTTGTCAGTCTTCATTGAGTACCGTCTGTTCTCTGGTGTTTACTTGTGTGTGAGCAGGGTGGATGTTATCAGTGGCTGTGTGTTTGACTTGAGCTGAGCACAGATTTTGAAGTGTGCTCTCTCCTATCACTTGTAAACTTCATCTGGTTGTTAAACCACATACAATAGAGTAAATATTAAGTAGTTACTTAATAAATTAGAAAAACATTTTGGTGACCTGCAGGTCCTTCTTTGGAACTGGACAACCAAAAAGTCCTTCTTTGGAACAGGCCAATATGCAAAAGAGTCTGGCAAGATAAAATCTGTTTATATGGAAAAGCCAACATATCATTTACTGTAAAGTTTACTGGGAGTTTTCATTGTATTGCCTGACACCTCTGCAGATAAATGAGATGATGTTTAAGATAACACAGATCTTAACAGCATCTTAACAGCATAAGGCGTGAAGGTGTAGCATATGAAAGACACAAGCAAACTCTTTTGTTCATGTTTGTTTCATTTACCTGCTGCTTTTTGCCTGTGCAACAGACACAAGTATCTGTGTGCATTTTCCTTTTAAAGATGTCTTTAATGAAATGTTAACATGCCACCTAAAGGAGATCAAAGTGTCTGCAAATTGCATATCAGTTGCAGGGATGCGTCCGTAGTTCTAGTGATGTTTTTTTTCACAGTATTTTTCAGGATGAAGCTAAAATACTTCTGTCGTCATCTCTCTCTTTTGACAGAACTTTCTGCGGAAGCAAAAGCAGCATTACTTGAATTTGAAGAAAGGGAAAGGCAGCTCAAACAGGGGCGGTACGGCTCGAGGAGAGGCCGAAGAGGAGGCTCAATTATGTGCCACGGAATGGGAGAACAAAGGAGAGACAATGATAGGGGAAGAATGAAGGATCACAGGCCTGCACTGCTGCCAAACCAGCCATCAACAATGGTACCTCTTAATCCTTAGTATTCCTTGAACATACTTCCAGGAAATTACAGAGAAATGCATTCTAAATTGTCAGTATTTACAAGGGTGGAATATATATTCCAACATACACTTTTTGCTCCTTCAGAGCACTGTTAGGTGAGATGGGCTTTGCATAATGTGGTGATTGGTGAAGTGTGTGTTTAGTTCTGTTACCAGCCTCAATTTGAAGGAATCTCCAGGCCTCCAAAAAGAAAGTGGATTTTGACTCATACATAGAGCACAGTCACAAACTTAGTGGTTTGTATAAGGATAGAAGAAAAAAATAATTGCTCTGAGAAGTCCTGTACATGCAACATAAACATGTTCAGACCCACATTCCTATAGTAGGTTAGTTAAAAAAAAAATATTAAAAAAATTTCTTAAACTTTTTCTGCTTGATAAATTAGTGTCTTGGGATCTCAGATGAAATTTTGCTTTGTTACTCTTCCCCCCAACACACACTGTGCTTAGTATCAAACCAAAAGATGTTACCAACAAAACAGCAGGTGTGTGATCAAGATGTAGCCCACAGTTAGTTTTGTGAACTGCCATAAAATGTATGGGAAGCTGAGGCTGTAGAACAAAGCCTGTGTGTGTCTTTGCAGGACAAGGTCACCTGTACTAAACAAAGGGGATTTTTTCAACAGCAGTAACTCTAGGTGCTGATCCCTAGCAGGAGTCGGTGGATGTCTCAGGCGGTTGAGAGCTCTGCAGTAGAATATTTCATGCTTTTAAAACAGTGAAGGTGGAATTTTTTTTTTCTGTATTGCTGCAGTCTTTTCTGGTTTTGATCATAAATGTTGTAAACACTTTGTGCTTGTCACAGTATTTTCTTTTGAGTACTTTATAGCTGCTTTGCTTTATGTATACAGCTGCTGAAAAAATTGATGTCACATCTTTGTTACTACAAAGTTGACTGCAACTTTTCTTGTGTTACCCTTTGAAAGTTACTGGATTAAGACTGATTCTCTAGTATAAGAATAAGTATTATAATAAGTATAAGAGTTCAGAAGCAGAAGAACATGAAGAAAAACATATTTTTCTTTATGGTAACTGATCCTGGCCATTTGTGTCTGAGTGTTGCACAGCAAGAGACATTCTTCTGTGTTGTAATAGGTACCTTTGAAAGGTATCTTTAGAGTAGTTTTTTTTCTTCAAGCAGTATGGATAGGTGGCCTGTACTGATATCTCAAGAATCTAGCTTAATCTGTACTTTGACTTTTGTTGCTGCTGTTAGTCAGTTTTCTCAGAGAGGCTCTTTATATGTGAGACAACAGGTAGTGGATTTGTTTTGATACTAGGACTCAGATTTCTAGACATCATCACACATACATTATCGCAGCTGGTTACCATTTCCAGTGACATGCAGAACCTTAGTACACAAAAATAGTTTCACTGAAAAATAAGTCAGTAAATGTCTACATTCCCTGTGTGTTCCTTGTTCCTTGCTGTCCTTTCTTTCATGTAAATGTTGTCAGTTGTTTTTGCTTTCCTGTGCTGCTGGTTCTTAACAGTTTCAGTTGATGATATGGGAAAGAAGTTTTTCTGTTCATGTTTGGCCTTGGTTGTTCTCCAAAGGTGTCATGGTTTTGTGCTGGTTTATGTCAGTATATTTTGATTTTAAAAGCATATTGACTTTATTCTTTTGTCTGACTTTAGACTCATTCACAGAGGTTAATTCCAACACACCAGCAACCTGTTAGGAGTCTGTTCCAGCAGCAGCAACAGCAGCAGCAGCAACATCAACAGCAACATCAACAACAGCATCAACAGCAGCAGCAGCAGCAACAGTTACAATCTCTGCTTCCTTTACAGCATCAGCATCATTCTTCTCCTCCTCCAGGGCTACATATGCCCCCTCAGATAGAAACGCCTAGAATAATGATGACTCCACCTCCAGTGACACCTCAGCAACCGAAGAACATACACATAAATCCACATTTCAAGGGGACAGTAGTGACACCTGTACAAGGTGAGCTTTCTGAACACCTTCCCAGTCACATGAGTGTGACTCATCTTATTCTTTGCCAGAGATGCAACAGTTTATCACTTGATGGAAATGTGCTTCAGGCTGCTATTTTTCCACTTAAACTTGAAACAAAAGTTTTGCCTGAAGTAAGACATAATGTTGTTGAACTGTGGCCAGCTGAAATAGTAAAGCTTTTTCAACTTCTTTATCGTCTTTGTTACTCTACTGTAAATCCTGCAAAAAGCAGTAAAAATGGAAACTGAGACGAGAACATTCTTTTTAAAAGGTAGCAAATGTCACTTTTCAAAATGAGGTAAGTACTGCAGCGTGTGGTTTCCCACATCATTCTAGCTTCAGCCAAACATCCTCAGAATGCCCACCCACCTATTTCAGTGAGAGAATGCTGAGGCAGTCCTTGCACTGTCATAGCTCTGCAAAAAGCTCCAGCTGCTGATGTGACTTGACAGAGATACATGGCCTCAGTTCTCCTTTCAGTGCTACATTTGTGATTGTTTTGCATCCTGCAAATACCTTTTTACCATACCTTAACACAAGCACCCCTTGGGCTATGCTTTTTAGGTCAGCTTTCAGCAGAGCCTTTAACATTACTTAGGTTTTTTAATCCCTAAGGGGATAAAAAAAAAAAGGCACCTATATTACTCTGATTTGTGATTCTGTTGGGACTAGACAAAAATAAATATATATTTATTTCCTACTTAACATCAAGTTTTCTGTATTCCCCCTTTTCCCCCCTTCAAATTAGCAGAACTCTAAGCCAGTGCTACCTTTGCTTCACTTATCTGACCGATGAAAAGTAGGAATTTGGCAGAGCAGGACGTTGCCAGTTGATAGAGATCTATTAGGCTTCTCACAGGTGGCTTTATAGTAGCTGTTACAGAGAGGATTTTGCTTTTTCCTGTCTAATAAAATCAGTGCTTCCCACCAAATTATGCATTGGGACAGATTATCTGGAAGCAGTCCAGAAGGTCCTTTAGTCTTGGATTTGTTCCTTCTGTGCATTTTCCTAACATTTCCAAAGCAGCAGTTGCTGTTTTGTCAATGATTGAAACTGTGGAGTGTTCTAGATGCCTCTCCTGTGTCCCTGTGAAACAGTCATCAGATCTTCTGTATCTGGGTGAGCTGGTGTCCTCCCACTGCTACCATTAGCTACTGGTGATTTTTGCTTTTGCCTAATGTTAAAAGTACATGAGTGTATTTTTTTTCTTTTGTCTGTGGTTTTATTTCATGTTACTGGGTGGCTTCAGGCTTGTCTCAGCCTTACCACTACAACTGTGGCACTGGGGGTATTCTAGGGGCTTTGCTTTATCTTGAGTGTAGTCTTCTGTCTTTATTTGCAGTTCCTTATTTTAGTGAAGTTGTGTACTGTACCTTCTGCGTGTTAGGAGATCTTCAACAGTGGATTTGTAGCCTTCCTTTTTAGATCTTATTCCTATTGTGTGCACATTCATTTCCTGACTGGTAGAAGTGTGGTTGTCGTCTTGGAATGTGCAGCCCTGGAGAATGTGTGATCCATTTACGAACGGTGCAAGACCTCTGTTTCAGTGAGGAAGAGCTTCTATGTGTATTGATGGCAGCTGGTTCATACAAAAGACCTTTGTGCCATTCATTTTACTGAAGGAATCCTTGGCAGAACTAGTAAATATTTCTGCTAGTAGCTGTGCAGCATCCTATTAAATGCAATCTTCTAAATCGTTGTAGGATTTTAGTATTCTTGATTAGAGAGCAGAGTCTTCTGCAGTGGCTGAGAGAAGTGACCATCTCAGTCTTTTAGTCTGAAGCAGTATAATTGTTGAATGTAAGTGTAAAGTTGCACTCCTAATGAAAATGTGTAGGAAATCAGTAGTTTTCTTCAGGGAAGATGAGCATAATTCTAAAATCTTCATTTGCATGTTATGGTGAATTTTTAAGCAGTCACTGCAGGCAAATGATAGAAATTCCAGTGTAGGGAGAACTGTTGTAAACTTCCCCTTAAGAAGTCCTCCTCAGTTTAATCCATCTGCTCGAGGCCCCAGCAGGCAGAGAGTGGTAGTTGGAAACATGAGGATGTTTCACATGCATCTTCATTTATTTCAGGGTAACAGGAAGTATGAAAGAGCAGACTGGCTTCATGTTCTTGGTGGTGTCCTGCCCCTTCTTGGCTGAATGTATTTCCAGACACATGAGGGGTTTTACCCATTGAGTCAGATAAGTTCAAAGTTAACTGGGATTCTGCTGTTGAAAATATGATGTCTGGAAGCTAAAAATGCCATGTCTGGAAGCGCATGATATACACACTTAGGTTCTGGTAATTTCAATGGTGTGCTGTAATGTTATAGTGTAGACTGGGATTTTTTTCCTCTCTAATTTTATGGCAGGATTAAGCTCACATACTTTAATTGTCAGCACCAGGGACACTTTTTCTAACTGCAGGTCATAGAAATACACTTTCTCAACATCTTCCTGGTTTGAATGAGTCTTGAAATGTGTTGAGTATATCAGTAGTTTCTAAAATAGGCTCAAACCTCCTGTAAATTGTTACTTAAAACTCAAAATTTCACAACAATTTTTGGCTGAGTGCATGTCCAGGTGTGAGTCTGATCAACTCACAAAGGCTGGAGGACTGCACATACATGTACTATGAAATAGTAATTCAACCTAAGGTAACAGCTATTGGGTTTCCATTCTCTCCCCCCCTGCCTTTAATGGTTATACCACAAATAACTATTTCAGGGATACTGTGGGTGCTGCCAAATTTGACATGAACTAATCAGCAGTTTATGGCAGCTCTGCAGATTAGTATGCCATCTACCTTTTAAAACCTGTTTGGTGTCTTGGGAAAAATGACATTATAATTCTAAATAATACAGGAATTGCTTCTTTGCCTCAGATATAGCATTGGAATTTACAACCAAAACCAGTTTAATGTTCTTAAAATAATGTCTGGCAACATACTGTGTACTATTTTTGTAACATACTTCTCAAACCTTTGGGATCTGACATCAGAAGAATGAATACTTATTTGAGACTTCTTTGCTGCTTCAGCAAGTGTCCAAGGATTGCAAGGGCACAGAGTTTGAACTACTATCTTTCATGAGTATTAAATTCATTTGCTTAAAATATATATATGTATCTATGCATGCTACTGCCAGAGGCAGGTTACTGAAATAGGCACAAGTGCCCTGTTGAGTTGACATTTCTCCACGTTTCCCTCCCTGTATGATTTTTCTGAGTGCCTCTCTGACCTGTAATACCTGAGCTATTTTAGTCCTAGGTCTGTCAAGAGCACCCCGTCAATCTTTTCCAGGTGGCCATGGCTGTTTGATATCAACAGATGCTCATTAGTAACCAAGATGAGACTATTTAGCTAATTTTCTCATGTAACCTGATACTAAGTTTGCCTGCAGTCCTTTGGTGCTGAAAGACTGGTGCCATTAGCTTACCCCATTGTTCCCCAAACTGGTAAACAACAAGTACTTAAAAGTGGATAAGAAGCCAGAGGTGGACATGATCTAAAAATAACCACTGATGCATTAGTTCTTGTGCCTCAGTTACCAAGTGAAAAAGGGATTTTTGAGGCATCTTAGCAAACTCCTGTGTCAGGAAATGCACAAAGATTCTCCCTTATCCTAGCTGTATTTCTGAACATCTTTCCTACTCCAAAGTGTGATACAGTAGCTGTCTACAAAGCTGATGTTTAACGCTGTGGGGAAAATGTTTTCTTGTTGCTTTCAGAAGTGCTAAAAGCAATCTGAAGGAAAATAACCTTACTGAAAGTTTTTAGTGAATGAGCTAACAGTGCTGTTTGAAATGCTTTATTTAACTCCTTCAGGCCTTTAACATTGAAACTTTTGTACTTTTACCCACTTAGACAACTTCAGAAATGAAATAAAGTGCACTGGACAATGGGAAAGTCTGCTCTTATGCCTTGGGGATTCAAATATAGATTCAGTCCCCACGGTGATCCAGCTGTAGGTGCATTGTGCTATAACACTGCCTGTTTGTGGAAGCACTGCTGTGTCTTGTCTTTTGAGGTGAAGTTGGATGGACAATTCATCCCTTTTAATCTCCCTGAAATACTAACTTTGGAGGTGTTTTTTCAGGAAGATGTTCTCTGGATTCTTCTTGGTGTCTCTGTCGTAACAGCCTTTGCTCTGAGCTCAGCGGTTCTGTGGTTACACGGGCTGTGATCACAGCTCCGTACAGCAGTGTGCTGGCAAGGCTGGACTCAGCAGTTTTTGCTTGATGTTCATAGCCACTGCCTGCCTCATTTTACCCTCCTGTGAGCAGTGACATTTACCAGATAGTCTCTCATGCCCATGCTTGTTGTGGGAGGTTGGTGGCAAGACTGGGAGATGCCTAGAAAACCTCGAGGGGTGTGAAGTTGGGAAGGGAAATAAATCATGTATCCTTCTACTTGAAGGGCACTCGAGTGTCTGTCAGCTTTGGCTAAGTAAGTATTCTAGTTTTCCTTTCTGCAACAAGGAGCAAGTTAATTCTGGAAAATGCAGAATTAAGTTATGCAGATTAACTAGGAGAATCCTAATTGCCCTGTTGCATGTTGCAGGGGAGAGAATGGTTGCTTAGCGTGAATTGTAGGAACTGTGACGCAGGAGGGTAAATGTAGCAGTTTTCAGTCGTGTCTTCGTACTGCAACTGCTTTTGGAAATAACAGCAACAACTGTTAGGTAAAACAAATGGTGTTAAAAGGTGCTTCTTGTTTCAGTGCCCTTGCTGCCAGTTCCAGCCCAGCCAAGACCTGCTGTCGGACCCCAGAGATTTCCTGTGAGTAGCAGCTGTTTCTTCTTCTCTGATATGGATAAGCATACATTTGCAAGGAAATATTAATAAAGCAAATAAAAGCTGTTCTAGTGAAATATAATTTTAAGGATTTGTAAATATTGACAATACACTCTGCAGTTGCAAATGTTTGTTAAAAGCTTAAGGTCAATGGATTTTTGAGAGTAGAATTAATTCTGTTTAACTGTAAAATTGTTGAACCAGTCTCTCCAGTGGGAGAGGCATGAATGCGTCTTGTCTTAAGGAATATGGGCTTCATTTTATTACTTGACTCTTTCTGTATAAATAGAATCCTTATTTTATTTGATATAATAAAAGGCTACTTGAAATAATCCCTAAGCTTAAAAAGCAGTAATATATATTTATGGTAAAATCAGCTATCATTTTTATCATTACTTCAGGCATTTAAATGCCTTCATGTTTTTTGTATAAAAGATGGGAATGGTATTGCATGACCTTGCTTTTATGTTTCTAACTTTTAAAACAAGGCACTTAGCTGCTTCACTAGGCTAATTTCACTTGATAATTTAATTCTGTGAATGGAGAGAGTGCATGCTTCTAGACCTTTCCTCATTTCACATTTTGTTGTCCTAAATTTTTATTTCAGGTGGTTTGCAGAGTATCAAAATAAGCAAAAGAAGAAATATATTCCTCTTTTGCCATATATCATGTTATGTATATATTGTGCCATACGTTGTTTCCCAAATATGAAAAAAACACACAAAAACTGTCCTCTGTTAATGTGTGCAGTGTTGCAGGAGGAAAATAGATGCTTGTGAACATCTGTGTAGTATCACACAGTAAATTGCTTGCACAGCGATCAGATGTATTTGAAAGAAGCAGATTTCAGAAACCTGCTGTGACTTTTGCCATGTGCATACCTGGTTGTTTCTGATACAGAATATTGTTCATACAGGACATTGAGCTGTGCGATTGTGATGTCTGTATTTTGTCTGTGGCTGAGTTTTTAAATTGCTGTGTTTTTGAAGTACAAGAAGGTTAAGCAGTAAACCCAGAGTTCCATTAAGTAAATTCATTGTGTAATTTTATTATCAACACTTAAATGGAGATATTTTTCTGTTTAAAATATTGCAGTTTTCAGAGGAAATAGTTTTTTTTCAGCAGCCTTTAGTATTATGTGGAGACCTTATTAACATTTAAAAAGTAATTCTAATTGTTTTTTATTAAAAGAAGTATCTTGAATTCATTTTCCTTTGATACTAAGTTGCTTTGCCAATAAATGTCATTGGGGATGGAAGAGAAATTGGAGGATGAGGAGTATCTGGAAAGGCATTGGAACTGATATCTTTGAAGTGTGTTTACCTCAGTGTAGATTTTTTTTTTTTTTTTAAATTGACTGTGAAATTAGATTTTAATTCTGTTCACTTTTGGTTTTGCAAGTTGAGAACAACTGCAAACCTAGCTAACCTTGTGTGCAACAGTTTTTAAAAGGGAATAAAATAGATTGAGTGTTTTTGATAGGACTCTTTCCTTTTGCCTGAAGGGAAATACTTCACTGCTTGCTGCCTCTTTATGTAAGCAATGCACTAGCAAAGGGTGGAATTCTTTTTTCATAAAGAGAAGGAGGTTAGCTTAAGTAAGAGGATCCAGTACTGTGGTTTGGTTGCCCTGAGTGGTTTGATTTTTTTTTTTTCTCCCACTACTTGAGCCAGTAACCTGCTAATATGACCCTGAGAAAGTTACTTAATCTTTCCATGACTCGCTGAGTTATAAAATGGGTATAATATGGACTTCCCTTATAAAGTACTTTATAAATTTTGCATAGGTTATCAGTCATATTAGGATTAGGAATTAAGTGTCACTGTGTACATATCTCATGTTTGTTTTATTAAATGTAGTATGTTAGCTCTTGAGCTGAAGACAAATTTACTTTCTGACTAACGTTTCATCTTGCAGAACTACCTTTTTTGCTCTGTTACATGTCAAATGCCTTTGTGCCATTATAATTCACTTGTTTATGTATAACTGTTGACTTACAGCAATATAGCAATGGTTAGACAACTTTGACAAGCCATTTGAAAATGATCAAAGTAGTATTCCAGACTATAGTTCGTTCATCCTTTTCCTTGCTGTAGAAAGAATCTCTGGATATGTAATAACTTGAAGTTGCTTTGAATTTGTTTTTACAATTGCCTAATCAAAGGACAAGAGTAAACTGATTTTTTTTCCAATTGCTTTGTTTCTAAAAAACTGTGGGGTTAGAATTAAACATTTGTAGCCTGCGTTCCTCTTCAATTTTGAGCTGGGTGGCTTCTTTTGATTGAATGTGGCAGAGGTAGAAACATAAAAGGTAATGAAATTCTTGCAAGGGAAAGACCTAAAAGTGGCTAGTGCTCTAACTGAAGGGAAAATTACCTCTGAGTTCCTCTCTTGCCTAGGAGAGAAACCTCTGAGCACAAGAGCCTGTGTGTGCCCGGAACATGGGAAGAGCTTCAATCAGAGCTAATCAATTGCAAGTCATAAATCCATTGGAAACCAAGTGTTATTAATTCAGGGCTAATGAAGTGACTTGTAACCATGTAACGGTTAATTCTGAACAACCTCCTGCAGAACGATATAATTGCAGAGTTGAACAAAGTTGTAATGAGCATGTTAGCACACTGGTGTGAGTTCTAAATTGTAAGAAATAATGTAATACTAAAGCAAGGGACTGTTGATCGGGATTGAATCTGCTTGGATTTGGGATTGATTAAATTCACTTAATCTTGAATCTAAATTTTAATATTTCAGGGTAGGGCTTATTGTTCAATTGTTTCTTACTTAAAGTGTAAATCCTGAAATATTTAGAGATTGAGTACTAGGGAGGGTATAATGAAATGGATCTGTGTTCTACTTAGTGTTGTTTTAGTATTTACAGTAATCTTGAATCAAGCAAGGAAATTGTCCCTCTTTACTCTGTAAGCAGCCAAGGTGACTTTGTGTGAATGATGTTTGAGAGCTGTATTCAACTTATTAGCATTGAATAAATGGTGAATCCGAAGCGTGTTACAGCTAAGAAAGGGGGTGAACTTGTAGTAACTGGGAGTTAAAGACCTGAGCTCAGTGAAGGCTTCTATGCTTGTTTAAATTGCATAGTACTCTTCAGGTGGCTGTAATTGATGCCATAATCCAGTCTTCCACTATAGTTCATACTAATATTTTTCCAGGTATTTGAGTTAACCTGGAACTGTGCAGGTGCATGCTTTCTTTAAGTTGCTTAAAGAGCAGACAGATTAAGCTAATGTCTTGGGCAGAGTCCTCCTGAAGGTCTTGCTCTGTCACTTGCCTTTGCTTCACAGTGGTTAAGATGGGCTTTTGAGTTGCCATCTCTGTGTCTTAGTTGGTATTTCACAAATAGCAGTGTGCTTTGGAGATGGGTCCATTTAAGGGAAGGTGAAAGAATACCTTATTCGTAGACTAGTTGCATGGGTCTTCTGAACTTTTCATGTGTTTTCTGACCAAATTATTAATTCTTGCAGATGCTCCAGTGCAGATACGGAGCCTGTGTTTTCTCTTGTTCCACGAGAGGGACCATTGTTGTTCCTGTCCTCTGGTGTTTGTTCTGTGGACTAATTTCTCTGTCAACTCCTCTGTTCTGTGAAGGTGTGATAAAACAAATGAAGTAGTTGAAGAGGTGCTTCTAAACACTGTGTGTATGCTGCTGCTAGCTGACTATTACAGAGGCCAAATCATTACTTAATATGAAACTAGGAGCTAAGTTGATGGTCTGCATCTTTTCATCCCTTATGCAAGTCCACCAGAACTTTGAAATATTTCAGTGTCTGCTTGCAGAAAAATTTATGAAGACTTTGCTTCAAACATAATTTATTTAACTTAATGAACAGTGAAGTTCTCATGTGGCACGTGTGCAGTTATTTAAGGATATATAAAAGTGGAATGAATGTTCTCATGGCCACTTTGGGATAGACTGTGGCAGAGATGTGGTGTTTTCGCTGTCAGCACTCTTCAGCCAGAAATTGTGAGGCACCCCTAGCATCCAAATTTGGGAGTGGAGCGGTGCACTTGGCGTGATGAGGAAGTTGGGGCGAACCTGTGTCACACACAGTACTCAAGGCAGAAGAGAGGACTTCCTTAGACCTGAGGCCTTTCTCCCTCTGTCTCTGCCCTGCATCCCTCTCTGAAACTGCTGCTGAGAGATCAGAGCCTGTTACTGCAGTTGTTACCTGTTACCACACCTGACACACTGGGTGTGGTGTGAGCTGTGCAGATGTCCACCCCACAGACACACTTTATTAACTTTGCAGTTGTATGCCTTTTGGCAGGAGAATTTTCAGGAAATTGGGATAAAGTGCAGTTTAGCCACTGTCCTTAACCTGACACACTGGGTGTGGTGTGAGCTGTGCAGATGTCCACCCCACAGACACACTTTATTAACTTGGGTCAACTTGAGTGTCAGAGATGAACGTAGGAATGAAGTGGCACAAGCACAACGTAGAGTTGCTCTAGTGCATGCCTGACTCATTTCTGCCAGGAAGGCTTTGATATTCCTTTAATGCACAAAGCTTTTCTCTTGTGCTAGGATACCTTTGTTAATGCACTGGATGCCTTTCAGATAACCATTGAATTCAAGCCTGAAAAAGTTGAATTGTATAACATAATTTGTTTTATTCAGTATGAAAACAAGACATTAATAGAATTAGTTGTCCTCAGGCCCTTGTGTATATTCTACAACACATGTGTTTTCAGTTCCAAGGGAGTTTTGACATTGTTTGTTGCTAGAACTTCCATTACAGTTTCTTTTCAGAATCATCTTTATCCCAAAGAATAGTTTTGGTTTGTTTTTTTTTTTTTTCCTTGAACTGCAAAAACCTTAGTAAACTTTCTTCCTATTCTCATTTAACATGATTCTACTTCATCTCCAGGACAACAGGTGTGGTCTTACATGGATGCTGTGAAAGGCAGTTGATTAGTTTTGATTCAGTTCTTTACTATTTCTGAAAACCCTAGTTTGACAAATTCTTTGCTTTCAAGTGTTGTTTGCAGTTCAGACACTGTTTTTAAACACTTTTAATCTGTGAGAGGTTTTTAAACAGGTGCCCAGTTGCTGCTCAAAAGAGAGGGTTACTGTCCTTCATTGACACCTGCTTGAAACATTTCTTTTAGACAGGCAATATGCTATACAAGTCAATTATAGAATTATATAAAGTTATTATATAATATATATAGAAGGTGCATTAGAACACAATTTACTTGTTTTTCCCCAGAGTGGTCTTTCAGCTGACTTGGATCAGTCTAGAAGTCAATTTTAGCAAACCTAAGTTGGTTTAAAGGCAGTTGCAGTGTACCTGGGTCTGGGTGTGCCTTTGTGTAAACAACTGTTGAAGTGTGTAAACAACATTTCTGCCTTCTGCAGAAGCAGAAATTTGGAGTCCTTTTGGAAACAAAACTCCTTGCAGTAGCAGTTGCTATTTTTTGTGGGAAATGTAAATAGGCACAGATTTTTTTTTTTTTCTCATTGTTTCAAATTTGATCGTGAGTTGCCACACGTGAGTAAGGGTTTTAGCAACAGTTACTAAGGTCGTGGCTCTTACTCTCCAGTAGTGGCAGTAAGGACAATTTAAACAGTCCTGCTTCTGAGTACAGTCATTCATTTTAAACTGATCTTTAGTAAGTAGTGGTATTTAGTAACTAGTACATCTTTGCAAGAGTATGTACGCAGGAAACAAACTGTTAATGGAAATAAAAAGCCACTTGTGAAAATGATTCTCCTACTTCCTCACAATTATTCTGCTTTAGCTATGGCTTTACTATAATGAGTAACAGTAAATGAATTTTTCACTCTATTACTGCGTAGCAGTGGCAGATCACAGGTAGTGTAGGAAGCATTTTGTTTTCATTTAACTGGATACATGGTATCAGGTGGTGTTGATTGACATTTCTTGGATAGTGCTTTATACAGGATTTCATGCAAATCATGTTTGAATGAGACTGCTGCATCAAATTACATTTCTTTCAGATTATAGCCCTTGCAGATGTGAGACAGAGCTTGTTCAGAAACTAGCAAAAAGGTTTTGTTTTTAACACTCTACTGTTTTCACAACTTGCCTGCAAAGCCCTATAATTATAGCTCTTAAGATAGTGAAGGAATGATGGGCACTTTCTCTTATCAGATCTATAAGTAGTAGCAAGCAGATGCAGCATGAGATCCTTCCAGCTGTCAAATATTGTCAGGCTGGCATAGAGGGAATGCGGTTTAAAATGCAGGTGACATAATACCCAACATCCTCCATTTGCTAGTGGGCTTCTGATTAATCACGATTACCATACATTATCATACCATCAAATTTAATCATATCAATGAATTCCCATCTGCAGGAGGAGCAGCAGCAGCTAAACATGATGGTAACAGCTATTAAATAAGAGAGAAATAGATGGTTTCTAAATGCAGTAACCCTTTAACTTGTCATGCTAGCTCCAGCGTGCACATGCTCTGTAGATATTAAAGTCAAACAGAAGTCTGGTGCATTTGTGTTCTGTAGTTATTATTTACCTTTCTGGTCAGGGATTGCTATTTAGCACTGCCAAGGAAGCCAGAGTTGTAGAATTATTTTTTTTTCTCTTGTGTTAATGATGCTAGATTTTCTGTTTTTTCACTGCCCAAGCAGGGCCACCTAGAGCGGATTGCCCAGGACAGCGTCCAGATGGCTTTTGAATATCTCCAAGGATGGAGGCTCCACAAACTCTGGGTGACCTGTGCCAGTGCTTCGTCACCCTCATAGTAAAAAACTGTTTCTTTATATACACTTATAGACAGATAGATAAGACATGTACATTGGTTTTGCTATATTTGTATGAATGAAACCTCAAGTCTTTTAAGCCTTATAAACAAGGCAAGGCAGAAAAAGTATTAAGTGTATATAGCTATGTAGCCATTAGTTAGAGTTACTTTGCAGAAGTCAAGACTCGTATATTTTAATTTGGTTTCTTTATAATTGACTTCTTTCTAGAATGCAGCAACAGTAATGGAGTGCTTAAACACTGAATGGAGAACTAAAATATATTTATTATAATGTTATAGAGTCCTAGACGGTACTATAGTTCTCCTAAGCTATTTTCACTGAGCTGAGAACATGTCCTTTTTAAAGATAATTTCATGCATGTGTCACCACGATACAAAAAATTATAAAAATCTATAAAACTGTTATTTATTCACCTTCTGCACCTTCAGTTGTTGATAGCTCTTTAGAATGTGAAAGGAATAAGTACTTCATTAATTATAAAACAGGAAGTCATACTACTGTTTACAATAAAATGAGGTAATTTAGAGGGATGTTATGGGTTGACTGTAGGATACCCCAAAAAGGGAAATAATGTTCAGGTCTTCATACACAACATGAGATTAGTACCTGCAAGTCACAGAGGGAGCTCTGGGCATGTAAAGTTCTTGTGTCAGTGTGTTTGCACGGTCAGAGATGTGTAAAACATCTCAAAAATGAGATTTCTGTACAGAATTAAATATTAGGAATAGGGTAATTTAACTATTGAATAGTCAGGTCTGAAACGTCATTTTCTAATACAGATGAAAGTCCAGGTTAGCAAGCAATATTTGTCTTCTATAAAACTGACTTCTTACTGACTTTTTTGTAGCAGTCAGAGTATTTTTTTTTTTGTTAAGGCAGAAGCATCAACCCCAAGTCACATGTATTTATCTTTGAGGTTCTTGAGTTGCTTTTAAATTAACTAACTGCACCTTCAAGTTTGGAGTATAATGTGGAAGCCCTAAATTTTATATGCATGATCCAGTTTAGTTCTGGCCTCAGAGTTGTTTCTAATCATCAGAGACTTGCACGTCACCAAGATACCCTAGGCAAATAAACACTATAAGAATGTTTCTGTGGAATAGTCACTGGTAAGTCCAAGGATAAGGTATGAATTTTGTTAGATGTTTTATCTCGTTATTTCTGAAAGCAGAGGAGGTCTGAAACTTTTGGGTGTCTAATTTTGACACATCCCTAAAACTGTTAGCTTTCAGCACAGAAAGTATGCAGAATGATTTTATTGTCTTTAAATCAATGGTTATGAAATTCTCTTCTGTCTGGGGAGAGTAGATCATTCTACATGGCATTAATGTCCCTTGTCATCTTTCTCAAATTTCCATTTGTATTGTACTTTAAAAGTTATCCAGGGCTGTCCAGGTTTGAGCTAGAACACAACCCATTCTTGTTCAGTCACTTTTCAGCTCAGACTTTCCTACCTGGCTGCATTTTCTGAAGTTAACAGCAGATTTTTGGTCAATGTCTGCTCCCAGCAGTGACAGTGCTCGATGGTCACAGTTACTGCCAAGGACTGGGGTGTGCAGAAAGGCTCTTGCTGGTACTTGCTCCTGTGCAGACCAAGGTCACTGCTAAATCCTCTATGCCACGTTTCAGCTGCTGTAAGTGAAAGGGTTGTAAGTAAATGAAAAGGCTGCACCTGTAGGGAGGAGTGAACAGGACAGGTGACACAAACTTCGCCAACCAAGTATTTCATTCCTTGTATGTCATACTCAGTATAAAGCTCAGAGATCACAAGAGTCAGGCTCTCTTCTGTGGCTGGCATCTGAGGAGGACTGTGGCCATTTTTCTGCCTTTGATCCCAATCCACACATTCCCAAATCTGGCTCCCATCTGCTGCTGAGTCCAGTCTGGGACTTCCCCAGTGCCTGCCCTGCAGCGTCAGTGGTGATGTGATCATCATGAGAGGAGCTCAATATTGGTTTTATATATATTTGTATATATTTTTTTTTATTAGATTTTCTTTTTAGTGTTACAGAAAAACCCCAAAGACAGACAAAACCCACTAAACTAAAAACACAGTGGTTTTAGTGTGGGTGTTTTTTTTTTTTCTTTTCAACCTGTGTCTCTCCCTATTCTTGTTCTCTTCCCTTTCTGGGAAGGAAGAGGAGTTAATAGAGAACATCTGTCACTTGTTCAGTGCCCAGCCCCTTAACCTTTAACAAGGGCACCAAACAAAAATGATCACCCATTCTTCTACACCACAGCCCTGAAGAGGATTTCAAACTGAAGTGAAACTGAATCTTTGAGGTGAATTCAAGTAAAACACCTGTGTGAGGAATCACTTAGGCTGGTGCTCTCATCTGGGAAATGTGGGTGTACTCCTCCTTCAGGCAGTGTTTGGACTGGTTTATCCATGATAGCTGATTTCTCTTTTGGAACCTTAAACAGTGAAAGCAGGTGTTGGTGATTTCTTTTACAGATGACTTGGGCTTGTGCCTATATCTTCCAACACAGTTTCTTACCTCTTGTAGTTGTGTAGTAACAAGGAGAAGCTTGTACACATTGTGTTACATTTTAGTACTAAAAAATTACTTTTGACTCAGTTGAGGAAAATATTAACCCATCCTCTTTCAGATTTAGTCTGCCTATAATACCAAGATCTGTGCAGTCCATATATTTGAAATAGCACTTATCTCCTTTTTCCTCTGAGAAAACACATTCGAGAAGCTTTGAAAAGACTCATGTGTTTGTAGCATACAATCATCTTGAGTTTTATGATCACTCTGAACTCTAATTTTTGTCCTTGATTCAAATGTATTTAAGGCATGAATTCTTATATAATGTCTTTTTGTAATACTAAATCCACTGGGAAAATCATGATGCTTGATAGGTTTTAGTTCACCTTGATGGGATTGCATATTTGTCATAGATATCCCAGAGATACTCCTGAGTAATTTAGACTGTATTTAGGGAAATATCAAAATAAGTTTTATTACAAAATTTCAGTGAATCATTCCCTTTCTGTACGCTGAGCACAGTAAATGAGAATACTATGGAACTCAAATGTGAAGTGCCATGGTTTGCAGGATATATACATTTCTACTTGAACAGTTTTGAACCATATCCAAGATATATGAAACAAGGCTTCCTACACAAGGGGATGAAAAGTCAGTTCCTTGCACCAGAAGGTAGGCATTTTAGGAAGGCTTTTCAAGAAGTCTAGTAGCTGCTGAAATAAGAGGATTAACATCTTGTGACAGATGGCTATAGTTTTAATTGTCATAGGTTACAGTGGTCATTATTCTTTGCATTTAAACCGTATAAGAAGAATTAGCTGAGTGGCCCTGCTTAACCGTCAATGGGGTTCTCCTAGCTCTTTGCATTTTAAGTGAGATTAATAAATGAAAACATGTTGTAGAGGCAGGGTATATTTTATTGAAAGATTCATGAAGTTTCAATGACATTGTTAAGGTATTTAATTAGTCTCATGGAAAAAAAAAGTAGAGTGACCCTTTTAGAGAAGCTGATAAGTCATATAATAGCTGTTAGATCCTCTTTATTCCTTGCTTTATAAGATTAACTTTGTGCTAAGCAATTTATGCTAAGTTTTCCCTTTTATTGGTAACCAAAGTTATCTGTGCTTCATGAATAGATTATTGGAGATAACATCATGTAATTAACAAGAGATGCCGAAAAGTAAAAGTACAATTTGTGTAAGAATTGTATGAGAGAGAATGTTAATTTCTTAACTAGGAAGGATATTTAAAGGGATAAAAGGCAGGCAAAATAGTGCGGTTCTTTGAAAGGATTAAAGTAACCTTATCTCATGTTCTTTCAGAAGGTAGGATTGCCTGAGTGTGTGAAAGTCATGTTCAATGAGCTATTCACAACTCTAATGAAATGTAGACACAAGTTTGCATTGCTTTTTTATTTTTTTTTCCAGAAGTGATTGATAAGGTGCAAGTTGTGCCTTAGCTATGTTGAATAATGGAAGTTAGTGAAAAGGGAGATTGTGCATCCTGCAGACATATGGAACTGCAGAAAAATATAAATCTAAAGCGCTGTTAATTAGAGCGTATGGAGAGGAAGAGTGGGTAGATTTTTTTATTTTTTGTCAGAGTAAACTTGACAAAATGGAGATACAAGACAAAATACCTGTCATAGCACTTCGGTAATTATCTTCTCCTTTTAAGTATTTCTGAAATGCCTGTGATTGTGATCTCCTCAGAAATCCACACAGAAACCCATTTCCTATGCAATTTCTGTCTAAACCTCAGTTCTTGTATCCAAAAAGAATTATACCTAGGAGTTTTCAAAGTAGTTTATCATTGTGTAGTTTTTTAAACTATTAAACACCCCCCTTACAAACAGGAAAAAGTACAGACAAATTTTCTTTCCTTGTTACTTCAAGAAAAAAATCTTTATCTGCATTACCTTGCTTTCAGTGTTCAGGCAGCAACATGCTTTGGTTTTCGCATAAGAAAGGGGAGAATGGCCAGACCTGTGTCCCCTTGAAGCTCACCAGGCGTTACTGAGGAGACCATTCAAGAGCTCTCTGGCTTTCCAAAATGGCAGTTTCTCTCCCGGATCTTTGAAATGCCCGGTAGTGGCTCAGGAGGAGCTGCGGTGCTGGAGTGGGTTTGTGAAGGGGTGTGCATGGGTTAAGAACCTCTAGGCCAGACTGTGATGTGGTGGGTGTGTCCACTTCCGGCCTCGTGCTGTTCCCTGATCTCTGTGCTACTTTTAACTAGATTTAAAGCTAGTTGCACAACCTCCATTTTAGGAGTATTTCTTTGCAATTTGGTGCACTTCTACTAAGTAATCTGATAATGATATTAAATAGTCAATATTAACGATACTAAATCGGTAATAGTGACACTTAGGGGACAAGACTCCAGAATGTGACCATGTGCACACTGCCGTGCAGTGGCTTCCCCATGCAGACATTTGGTGCTTCAGTCTTTGGGACCACTGTCTGTATCGGCATGATCCAGCCTTGTGGGTGCAGCACATAAATCTGTTGTCCTCTTCGTCAGTGTCAGAGGTCACCCCAGGGTTGGACTGAAAGGTAGAACCTTTCAGCCTTGGCTTGTCATACAGATTTGTAGTTCTCTCTTTTGTTGGTTTGAAACCTGTGAACTTGAAAATAGGGATTTTGAAGACTGAGAGATTATTAAGTAGGGAAGTTTCCTAAAAGGTGTAATAATGATGAAGTACTAGTTCAAGTTGTTTTTTGGATATGTGTACTGAATATTTGGTTGTAATTTGAAACTGTCTGGGTAGGAAAACCATGAAAAATGAGAGTAACTACTGTGCATATAAAGATTTATTATGCATCTATGTTACAGTATGCTTATTTTATCAAAACCAGACCATTATGAAAACTGGCTTTTGCACCTGCTCTTCATTAATTTTTGAAGTTAAATAGCTCTGCGTAGCCTTTTCTACAAAATACCAGAGGGCACTTGGGGGTTATTAGTAGCAAATACTTGCTGAATGTAGAGTTTAACACTAATGGTAAAATAATCCACCCCTAGGCTTATGGTTTAACTACTATTAAGCAAAGCAAAAAAAAAAAGAAACACCACCCTCAAAAACTTGGAACTAATGTAGTTAGTTATAACTGTTATATTACTTTGTACTCATTTTAGGACAGTTAGAATTTAGCATAAGTAAAAGTAGAAATTGAAAAAAAAGTAACAAAAATTCAGTGATATTTCAGAATAATAGACAAGAACCTCAGAAAAATATCCACCACAGAGATATTAAAAGCAAAGCTGGTTTAGGAAAAAAAGTAGAGGTCAGTCTTTCATGGATTTTAGAAGGAAGAGAATCAGACTAATTCCTTTTTTGTAGAAACAAATATTGGTAATTCGTTTTTCTGCAAATAACAAATGTCTTTGCAATTAATTTTGCGTGATTGGCCTTTGGTTATCAGCCAAGAAATGTGATCAGTCATATTTTAGTAGTTCTTCAAAATGTCATATACATAGTTATAATCTGTTCAGTGATTAAATGAGCAGGTATTTCTTAGCAATACTCGGTCGTTTGTGTAGCATGTAACTTTACTGTGGTGTGATTTATATCAGCTGTACTTCTGTAGTTTAACCATTTTTGAAACTTTTAGATTTCAAAAGCCCAACCCTGTGTTCCACTGTGGAGTCAGTACTCTGGCAGGGAAGGTTCATTGTTTCAGCGCTAATGAAACTTGTCATGAGGGACAACTCATGTTCACTGCAGGATATTAAAAGGATTTTCATGTTACTTCAAATGCAAAATGGAGGGGATTTGTTTTTTAGGACTGAAAAATGTTATTGTTAAAAACTGCTCAGAGTTTGACTGGAATCTTACTTGAAAAATAAGTGGACAGACCCCCAGAATTCGTAACTCTTGACTGATGGGGAAAAAGAGAGAGAGAGGCCAGTGGGAAGAGTTCCAAACTTCAAGTATGTCCTTCTTGCTCTGAGTTTGTTGGACTGCTTTGGAATTATTTTGACCTGACTTGTGTTGTGGGATATAATTGTATGACATATAGCACTAATAAGACTAGAGAAAAAAACCCACTATTTTCTGAATGTATCTTGGTGAGAATTTGTTGGGATTTGTGGGTACCAGTTTTTGGATAACAGTTGGATAACTGTCAGTATATCTTAAAATCAGTGAAAGTATTTAGAGGACAGTAAATATTTGCTTCTTAAATTGAGAGATGGGCCTCTTTGGTACTGAAGGGAGCTTGAAATCTGCATTGTTTATAATTTTAACTGTAAAATATCTTGCTAGTTATTGGTTTCTGGATTTTTTTTGTAAAGAAGTGGTGTGACCTTCCTTAGTTCTCGCATAACTTTATATTACTCAGTTCTAAAACTTAAACCTTTATGAAATAAGCTTTATTTAAAGTTTCCTTGTGATGGGAAATGGAAAGCTGCTGTCAGTGTGTGTAGTGCTACCAGACTTCTGTGGTTTGAACGAAGATGATATGCTGGTTGCCTGCCTCGGTTTGAATTGTTTTGGCTGAAATTTTCTAGATAATTTCATTCCAGGATTGTGATGGTGGAAATATATTGTTATGCCCAAATGCACTATTTGGAAATGTTTTATTTTGCTGAATTTTGCAAGGAAGAAACTACGAGTTGGGCTGCACTGAGGATGTTTCAGTACGTAAGAGCCATGTGAAATTCAACAGGACTTCCCATGCCTTTGCCATTCACGGTTCCTTTGGGATGAGGTAGATCTGGGCATAGTAACGAGCACATGAAAGCTGGTATAAAGAAGAGTTTAAGAATACAAGCAGAGGATCTTTTTTCCTCTATTCTCTCATTTACTTCTTCCCTGGCAGGAAGAAGGGAAATTGCCTGAACTAAGTGTACAGGCAAGAAAGGCTGGGTCTGGGTGGGGGAAATGGGAGCTCCTGGTCAGGTGCCACAAGACAAGACCAGCAGCTTGGAGTCAGGGGAGCTGGGAAGGTGGATCCATGCTGGGATTGGGAATCAGCAGGGAGAGTGAAAGATGTGATGGGGATGGGAGAAGTATCTGAAGGGCAAGCAGGTCCAGAGGAACAGTAAGGCTGATTGGACAAGGAATTAATACTGGCAAAGATACTTGAGACTTGGTTACAAATTTGGTCACAGGGCCAGAGATGCCCACTAATTTTGTGACCTAAACCTGTATTTGTAGCCTAGTGCTAAAACTGAAGTTTAGGAGTGAGCAGAGAGACTGGTAAGGATCTGTTACTTCGACCAGGGCAGAATACGTTGAGTTTGGAAGCAGCAGGTAGAGGAGACAGAGAGCACTGCAGTGCCATTTGGTGCTTGGAAGCGAGCCCAGCCAGCTCATTACTGCTGCCAGCTCTTCAGCTCGGGTGGCAAATATATGATACTTAGGCTTACTTAATGAAGCCCAGGTTTCATTAAGTTTTGACATAATCTCTTTTTTTTGCTGGCTCTTTTAGAAATAACTAAGATCTATGTAGGTATGTGCTGTGTCTAGAGAAAAATACAGGGAGAAAAATTTCAGAGCTTCCAAGTCAAGCTCTCTGAAAACAGGGAAAATCAGGTTATCTGTCAAAACTGCTTTCTGTCCACAATCTGCTCATGTGACTGCATGCTGTAAATGAGATGCAAGATAAAAAACATCCTGTGTGAAACTGGCCTGATGAACGCATTTCTCCCCTGGCTCTGCTGCAATGACCTTCTGCATTAAGCAGTGATAAACTAATAACTAAATGCCCCGTGTCAGTTGTTTGCTGGGTGCCTCCCGCGAGGCTGCGCGGCTCGAAGCGCTGCCTGCTCCCTGGCATGGGGTTCAGAGCAGCGCCTTGAGAAACGAGCGTTTATCACCAAGGCTTCCAAGGTGAGGGAAGGCATTTAACCTTAGTTTGAAAGTACCTCTGGCAGCTCCTACGTGTGCTAATGCTGGAGGTGTGTTTTGGGAGTGAAGGGTCAGGATCCTCAGGGTTCTTGTACAGTTGCTCTTTTGGCAGCCAGCCAGCACTGCCCTGCTCAACGCAAGGGAAGGGCAATGCAGCTGAAGAGCCTTGTTCAGCTAAACCTGAACAGATTTTGACGGAACAAATAAATGTCACCTCCTCCATACCAAACATCTCCCTCTTCCTCCCACTGCTGGTTTTTTTTGCCAACAGCCTGTGCAATTGAAAGGCGTTAGTCTTTTCCGAGGTGGCAAGAATATTCTGTGTTGGTAACTGTTCACTTGCAGAAGTGTAACAGCTCCTCCTACAAACAGTATGTATGCTATGAGAACTGTCATGCTTGAGTGTAATATAATGTCTCTCCACTAAATGAAATACCCACAGGAGACTGGCTGACTAGGAGCACTGGCAACAGGATATAGACCCTTTAATCTCTAGGAATGATAAAGTATTTACAGTTGATGGCTGTATAATGACATAAGTAGTCAACGTCTCGCTTCCAAAGAAGAGGTATTAATATCTAACATATTTGTGTTTAGATGTTTTTGAGAAGGCCATAGATTTTTTGGTGCCTCCCATCTACTCGTTTGGGCCTTGCTGGTACTAGTTGTATTGTGCTGCTAGAAGGACATGCAGCAGTTTGGTCCTGTGCTACCTTGGTAGCAAGTAGACTTCAGCTTCCAGGGCAAATACCCATTTCTGCTGTGTGCAAAACTCTTTTCCTAAAACGCTAGTATTTTTGCAGTACAAATTGGATAGAGTGAAACTGCACGTACTGTTGGTGAGGGCAGCTCAGCAGATAAATGACAAAGCCACTGCAGCTTTGTTGTTTGATCCTTGCTGATGACCATATTTCAGTCTTGCAGGGATTGTTTGGTCTGAAATGTTTTGAAAAGTTTGTCTTCAACAATAGCAAAGTTTAAGCTTTAAAGTGAGCATCAATAGACAGAACAGATGCCAACACTGACTTCAGAATCTGTGTGAAGAGGAAAGTAAGGATGTTCATAGATTATTTTCATTACTTGATTCGCACACAATAAGGAAATGCTTGTGAAACATAATGATTTAAGTGAAGTAAAGCTGCTTCTGTTTATCAAAGGTTGCTAACATATTTTGTTAACTTCTCATATAAAATTAAAAAATGATAGTGTGAATTACTCAATTAAGTGTGTCGTCTGGGGAGAAGACAGGACTCTGCTTTTGGATTGACGTACTGCTTTTTGCAATATGTAAAGGCTCACTTTACATAAAAAAACCCCACTTACTGGAGGAAAGCTAATTTTGTACTCTTTATTATAATGCTTCAGATGCTAACTTGGGAATAGACAGACATGTTACTCTTCCATTACTACTTCTTGAAAGATGATTTCTTTAATTTTCTGGATGCCATAAATTGTCATTGCCACTGTTTAAGTAAAGCTGCTTTACTTCTGTAGCTTACATTGTACTAAATTGATGGTGAAGAATAGCATGGTTTAAGAAGATAAATGTCAGGAATGTCTTCTGAAGTAGACATTCAGATTTTTATGGATTAATAGGAAAGAAGGTCAATAACTGCATGGATTTCAATAAGCTTGAGAAGAAATAGCATTCCTGTGGTGCTAGCGATTATTAAAACATTGTGAATTCATTTCAAGATACTGTACTTGGGTTTAATATCTCTTCCACTGTGAAAGAGTGACTCAGTAAGGATGGCCAATTTGCACAGATGATAGGTGATAACTCATTAAGGAATTATATTTCTAAGAGAAAAAAAGTTCTAGCAGGCAGTAGATAAATTCCCGGATAGTAATCTTAATTCTGCCTTAATTCAATAGGGCCCTCCGGATTTCCAGCAGCATACGCCTGGACCAGTTCCTACCAACTTCTCCCAAGCCCCAAGGCTGCCAATCCAGGACCAGTGGAGAGGGCCACCGCCGCCGCCACCACCACTCCCTCCTCCACCTCCTCAGGAAAGGGATCCTTTCTTCCTAGCAGGTAAGCGTTTTCATTGGCCTCGACATGGGAAATGCACTTTTTGTGAAGTGGCTGCACAGTGTGTGTATCGTACAAGCTGTAGTGTTCTGTATGTAGCCAGACTAGTACATGCCAAAAATTGTCGTGGTCTGGTATCGTTATTTTTTTTTGATATAATTGTGTCTCCATATGTCTCCATCTGTAAATACCATCGACCTGAATATTTATACAGATACAAAATCAATATCTAAGTGATCATTGCAATAAAGTTGTTGTAATTTGTTACATTTTAGATAATTAATACTCTCCATATACTTCAGTTTTTACTAGCAACTCTTTAAACCACCTGGACTATGTGTGTTGTACTGTGAGAAATCTGTTGAGGTTGGCTAAAATGATACTGCATAGCAAACAAAACAGTATGAGCTTGTGTATGTATATAGATATATGTATATATTTAATATGTGTATACAAAATGTATATGTTATAGACTTTTCACCCACAAAACATACGTAAAAATTTGCCAAATATCTGGTCCGCAAATGGTATCAATGTGTTATGAGTCCTTGTGTGGTTTAAGCTATAATCCCTGGAATCCTTCATTGATTTCATTAAAGCAGAATTTCTAAAAGATATTGCTAATCCGGCAAAGCGCTGGTTGTGCTGGTCTCCAGTCATCAATTCCTTTATACACAAGCGGCAGAAGCAAGAGAAATGTAACCTTGAGGGGAGCTTTTACGCTTAAAAACACCTCACAGAATTTTGCTTTCCTACACGCTTCAGGTTGCTTTTCCAACC
>NW_008615555.1:0-31403 GCF_000691845.1 Merops nubicus
AGGTGAGGCTGACTGGTCTGTAGTTTTAATGTTCCAACTGATGACAAGTGACATAAAATATATTAATTGCTGAAGGAAGACAAAAGCTAAATGAATGCCATCTGGCATTAATCAGAGCTAAAACAACCATGGAGACCTCCTCTGAACTTGCAGTTGGCATACCAGAATGGGAATTGTTTCAGAAGTGGCTGACAGCCATCACACATCAGAGTTTATCTCTGATGAGTCTTATTTGACTCATCATCATGGTAGTAAACACTCATTTTCTCAGGTTCAGTTTGAAGGATGCATTTGAAATAACACATAGTACTAGCAATCTCTTAACACTATCTTTTTATACAGTAGACCAACTGGGAAAAAAATACTGGTTTTAGAAAGAATTTAGTAACATCGTGTTTTCCCTTCATCAAAAAATCAATGTGCATGAAAATTTGTGAAAAAAAAACAAAAAAATAGATTTTTTCCTAATATAAGAAATATAATGATACACTTTCTCTGCAAGATACTGTAATACTCTGAAAGGCATGATATATTTGACCTTCTACAGCTGCAGACCTGTCCTCCAATGAAATTTTCTAACCTACTCCTTTTATACCAGCTGAGGATGCTGGACATATGTTCCATCTGTCAAGCATTCACCACTTACTGAAATGTCTACTATTTGTTCTTGAGCCACCAGATACCGTCACGTCTATGTGTTGTTACTCACCAAAAGTGAGGAGGGAGTTCAAGCTTCTTGACAAGACTTCTTTTAGCTGCTTGAGAAGGACTCTGAACAGCCATACAAGTTGGGGCATGAACTTTCTGTCTACTGGTCAAACTATTACAAAAAGTCTGAGACTACAATTATCAGCATTTTAAAGGGGAAAAGGGGAAGAATCACTGATTCTGTAATGTGATATCATATTCAGCAATAAAAGTCAGAGGAAGAAGAAGGAAGAGGGGGACATTCAAAGTTACAGCATGTCTTTCCAGCTAACTGTTATGCATGATGAAGCCCTGTTTTCCTGGAGATAGCTGAACAGCTACCACTTGATAGGAATTAGTAAAGAAATTTCTTATCTTGCAAGTTTTCTCACTTTTACCTTTCCAATTCTGTCCCAAATCCCACAGGAATGGGATGAGCAAGCAGCTGCGTGGATCTCAGCTGCTTACCAGGGTTAAACCACAACACCCCGGTGGATGCAGTGCTTGAACACAGTCAGGGTTTTTCTTTTTTTATCCTCTTTCTCCTTCTCCTTCTCTTCTCCTTCTCCTTCTCCTTCTCCTTCTCCTTCTCCTTCTCCTTCTCCTTCTCCTTCTCCTTCTCCTCCTCCTCCTCCCTTTGCTTTATTTTGTGATAATTGTACAGTGAAGTGCCTCTGCTTAGCCCATTTCAGCCACCTGCAGCTAGATTTCCCTGTCCCTCTTCTTCTCCAGGAGGAACCAGTTTGGCTTTTCCATGCTCTCCAATATGCATCTTGGCTGCCAAATTCTCCCCACTCACTAGTGGCCATCAGTGGCACGTTTACAATGTGCATGCCTCTGATACTTTGTTTAGTAAGAAAGGGTACTCCATCAAAACAGAAAGCAATTTAGGGGACATGAGAATGCTGTAAATATAAGTTTCTTAATCTAGAAGCCAAAGTGATCAATAATCAACTTCATCTGGAAAGAATCCAAAATTTTCTGTATCCTTGACGTACTGCGCTCTCTCATTCTTGGTCTGTTGTGTAGCTAAGTATCTTAAAGGATATTAAATGCATAAATGGTGTGTTAATAAACATCTGTATTTGTGTACCATCTACATTTTCATGTTCTAGGAAAGCCTTATCAGAAGACACTTAAAAGCAGCAATCTGCGTGGTCTCCATCATGACTTGGCTGTGAGTTCTTAAGACTTGTTTTTGTGTTCTTTTTTTAAGATGGAGATACAGATTTATTATTTCAGCGTTTAGTACACTATTATAGAACCATTAGTTCTATAATATAATTCAGTAGTTGTGTCCATTGTTTCTACTTTTCCAGTGTTTTCCCTCTGTGAAAATTTTTCATTTAATCTCCACTACAGTTTCTACTGGTTAAAAATATTTATTTTAAAAAATGGCACTAAAAATCATAGAATCAAGAAACATTAGGGCTGGAAAAGACCTCTTAGATCATCAAGTCCAACCATCACTCAACACTACCATGAGCATTAAACCATGTTCCCAAGTGCCACATCTACATGTTTTTTGAACCCCTCCAGGGATGGTGACTCCACCACCTCCCTGGGAAGCCTGTTCTAATATCTCACCACTCTTTCAGAAAAAAAATTCTTCTGAACATCTAATTGAAACATCCCCTGGTGCAACTTGAGCCCATAGTGTAAGAAATAACTGAACATATTGATATAAAAGCCAAAGATAAAGATTAAACTGATATCCAAAATTCAGTTCTGAAATTCATTTAATTTGATCCTCCTCTTAATGAGGTTTGAGCAGAAAACACACAACTCAACTCAGTGAAGCTATGGGGCTGTTAAGTCTAAAGAGAATCGGGACTAGCAAGGAGAACAAAGTGGCAATTTGACACTGAAATTCCAGACTTTATATAAAAAAAATGGAACAAGTATTTTCCAAAATTCTAATACAGCAACCTGCTGGGTGGGCAAACAGGTGGTAAGGGAGCATTGAGTTTGATTAAGGAATATCCATTCTTAGACAGCCTGAAGAGAAACACAGGAAAAATTTGAAGGTCACATGATGTCCCCACTGTTTCTTCTTGTGTGTGGTAGGAGTGATATGAGGAATGACCATGCAGGTGCTTCCACAGCCTGCACTGCTGAGGCTTGGAGCATGGCTGAGGTAGGATAGGCTGTTCCTGGGGCTGTAGTTAACTGCAGCTCAGTCCAGCTGTAACTTAGAAGACAGTCATGTGAAGAAATGGGAGGAGAAATGACCTGCAGTACAAAGTGAAAATTGCTTATGCAGCAATATTTTGAGCAGTAACCTTTGTCTGAAGACTTTAAAATAGACAACACTGCTGAAAATGAGACATATGAATAAGGGTTTACCAGTTTGGATTTTAGCTGTATCAGAAATGATTGTAACTTCAGAAATGAGAAATTAAGTTTCTGCACTCTCAAAGGAGCCCTTACTTCTATGAAGATTAATGATTGAATGGAAAAAAAAAAAAATATGGATGTACATTTTAGATTATCTAGGGACACATCAATAAACCAGACACAGAATGTGGCAGAGATCAACCTAAAGCCTAATTTAGCAGATTAACAGCCAGAAAAACTACCTGATCAAATCAACTGTAGTGCACCATGTTGACTTAACTATATGATGATAAATTTGATCCATTGTGTGAGTGGATTAAATCCCTGTAGTTCTTTAAATTGCTGTTGGTCATAACATTTGCAATGACTCTTAGTGACAGCTTTTGCTGGCTTCATAACTGTCTTATTCAACAAATGACAGAGAGTTATTCCTCACAAAGCATAATTTACATTGTAGAGTGTCCATTCAGCTCTAATTCATCTAAGCTTCAGTTTTTCTTTGTGTTTTTAATTTGTCCAGGCAGAGCAGTGCCACTCAAATAAACCATTGTAGTCCTGTGACTGAATAAAGAGCTAGTGTTTAGACAGTTCCTGAAGATAACTTCAGTTATGCAAAAAGGCAAAAGAGCATGTAAGCACAGACAAAAGTATATTAGGATTTGGTGCATTGGTTTGCTGCTGTCACATGTACAAGAGTGTCAGTTTGTGTTTCTGTATGGTCACTGCTAAGGGTAAAAAAGTTATTCAAGTTAACTGGACAAACCCACTAAAATATCTTTCTTTGTGTATTATGCTTTCAGTATTCACATAGCACATTATAGATGTTTGTCTCTTTTTTCTTTTTTAACATCTATTCTGTCTCCCCACATCCTTCTTCTGCTTCCCCTGTGTACTTCATAATGTTACGACTCATTCATCAGGCAGTTCCTAGTTCTCTACTATTACTCATAAGTTGTAATGGACAAGCATTTTTTTGATTTTTTTTTTTTTGGTGCAAAATATATTTTACTCTTTCTGTTTGACTCTACACTGCTTCTGTCTATTCACAGATACATGTCATATATTCATTTTCCCATGCCTCATGAGGATAAAGATTACTCTTTTTACCACTTTCCACAGCTGAGAAGAGATCCATTTCAATATTATAGTCGACCCCCATAATCTTGATTGCAACAGCCTTTGGTCACGTTGTGTTAACAGCTCCTGTCTGCTGCAGCCAGACAGAGATCAAAGGTGCAGCATTTTTTGTTTCACATTCCCTTCAGAGCAGCTCTGTTTTATCTAGGCATCATCACAGCATACATTCTGCATCTGAAGTGCCAGCCCTAAGCACTGAACTACCTTAGACAGAAGGTCTGTTCTGGTCTTATTTTGACCGTACACCTATCCTGATCTCTCTCAAAACCCACAAAAGTGTCCTTGAAACTGCTGTATTTTTTTATCGGTTTTCTCACTGTCATGTCCCACTGAATGTCTCCTCACCTTCTCCACATTTTCTAAGGTTACCACAAAGTGTTTCCTCTGACTATATAAAATTAAAAAGCAGACTGTTTTTTGATTGTGTTTGTTTTGTTTTGTTTTCTATTTCCTGCATTTAATTATCTTACTAAAGGATTTTTAGAACATTTAGAGTACAGGGTATAAAAATCCTACGCACAAACTATTGTATAACACAACAGTTAAAATCAGAGACAACTACGAAGAGCAGTGTATTTAATATAAAAAAAAAAAAAACCAAAACTTGAAAATCAAATTTAGATTCATGGGAAATGTTTAGGAGAAGACAAATGAAGAGTTGAAAACATTGGAATCTACTGTGTCTGCTAAGCCCTGAAAATAATTAGAAATATTAACAGTATTAAATCATTATCAAATTATTTATTCATCAACTTACACCATGCTGCAAATGTTTTCAAAATGTAAGCATTGTATATAAACAGTAACTGTGACAAGTACAAATTTATTTTCTGCCTATGTATAATCACCCTACAAAAAAAGACTCTTGATAAATAATTTTGAATTCATAAACAACAGACTGTCTATAACCACAGCTTGTTGGTTAATAGACTCATATTGCACAGCCAAACCAGCTTTACAGGTATAATCAAATGTCAAATTGATTTAACTTACATATGATTTTTTACTCTTTATCTTATAAAATTCACCTTTTTTGGGAGCAAAAGTATATGAGCTGTGATCAACAAGTATGTGTAAAATGAGGGTTTAGTGTATATTTTATATTTCTCTCAGAAGCTGCATAAAGTGTTTGCTTTAAAAAAGCATTTTTTCATATTTAAAATTTTCACTCCTTCGAACAGAAATATCTTCAATGGCAGACTTGGGGGCCAGACATGGGATCAAGCTAAGTGAATCTTTCACTCCAGATTAAGCTGTAAAATGTACACAGGCAGGCAAGCAAACATGGTGTCTGCTGTTTCATATCTTGCCTAGACACCCTTCAGGGAAAAGTGAGAGGAGATAAATATGTATATTAAAAACATACAGAAAATACAATTACAAAAGCAAAGGGAAAAATAATATAGAACGTAATAGAAAAAAAGTCTAAATCTGCTGCAGCCAACTGCCTTTGTATTTATTTTTTAATTTTAGCATTTTTTTTTTATTTTAGATTTCCTATTATTTAAAAAAAAAAAAAAGTCAAATTAAAGTGTTTTCCATTTTACACATGGAGCCAAAGAGTAATTGCCAAAACCACAAGTAAACCAAGTTGACACATATTTTTAAGGATCTCTTTCCTTTTCATTGACCACCTAATGAATGAGGTTTTCTTCCTTAAAATGTTGGCATTTTCCCCAGATTTATCTTAAAGCTAAAACTCATTTGTACCTTGAAATATAACTGTAAATTGGCAGTAAAGGGATCAATGGTTTTCATTTCTTGGGGCACATGAAGAAGAAAATGGTGGATGTGACTCTCTTTGCCCTCGATACTTCCCCAGTCCTGATAAACCTGGTGCAACCCTGAGCCATAGTTACAAGATGGTGCTTCCTCTTCCTGCCCACACAGCACAGACTCCCACTGAACTTACCTGGGAGAGGAAACAAAGACAACATGCATCTAGGGGAATTTCAAGAGGAACAAGTCATGCAAAAACCTCTAGACATCTTCCAAACCCGAATCATGTGGACCTGACATGTCTTTATGGACAGAGGGATTTCAGCTCTGTTTAATGCAAGTATGACTGTGTTGTTTGCTATCAAAGCTGCTAGAGGAGAGCTTTCAGAAACATGAATGTGAATTAAGGACATACTTCCTCCTGCCTTTGAACACCTTTCGTGACTCCCCAAGTCTTCATCAGTAAGGTAACAACATTTCATAGCTCAGTGCATACACTTCAGTTACATCCCAGGGATGGTGCTGGAGAGAGAGGATGCAGTTTTATCCTGGGAGTTCAAAATGGATTTCAGCACTGGAATTTAAGGAGGAAAAATATAATCAGTATTCTTAATTGGGACTGAATGTTCACCCTCCCATCACATCTCGGAAACAGTAAGCTGGAAATCCACAACAATACATTTGCAGAGTGCCTTTTTAGAACAAACTGTGCCTTTGTCACCATATAGACATGAAAATTAGCAGAAATCAATATCGATACTATGTTTTCTTAATAAGTGGCATCCTGCCAGTGAGGTCCTGCATTAATAGGGTAGTAATGTCAATATGAATACAATATAAATGACCTCTTAACTGTGAATACTTCCAACTCTTTTATCTCCTTAAAAAATTATGATCTATGCCAGAAGAGCTGCTGTTGCTGTTATTTTAAGTCCAGAAATAAAATTTAAAAATAAAAAAAAAAATTCTATTACTTTTTTATGGGGACATTTTAATAAAAATACTCAGTTTCTTGATGTTTTGATTATCTTCCCATTATATTTGCATTTTCATTGATACTTAAAATATTTCTCCTTCATTTCTGTGCTGTCTTTTGTAAATTTAAATGCTCTATCTGCATTTCACTGAGTTGTTCTATACAAAAGTATTGATTTAATCAAGTACTTGAAATTCACTTCAACTGTTCATAGCTTTGATGCTGCAATATCAGTGACACAACTTTGTACTGAAATGCTTTTCCAGAAGGGATGTATTCTGAGCACTGGTTTATCTGATCAAGACAAATATTTTGCTGAGTTCACTGCTTCATTCAGTTTGAATTCTATGTAATACCAACAGTGTGTACTAAGTTCTTCACTGTCCCCTACACGTATAAAGCTACTTCAATGCAAGTGGAGAATCTATTTCTCCAGTTGAAAAAGAAATTAATTCTGTATTAAAAATCCTGAAATAGATTATTTTACAAAGTTACATTGAAAATAATTGTATTAGAAACTTAATTGATATTAAAACTTCCCTTTGATTGTTTCCTTAATGTGTTTAACCCATAACCTAGTGACGTACTGCAATGGAAGCCATATTTTTTAAAGTAGGTGCATGTATTTATACTTATAAATATAGGTAGAGGTGCTTTTATCTGCATTTCAGAATTAATGAAAACACAGCAGTAATTTAATTAATGGTTGTTAGCCACTGCGGACTGTCTTCCCAGTTAAAGTTCCTTTTTTTATTGTACAAATAATATTGTACAAAAATAGGAAGATTAAGGATGTTTTTCTGGGGACTTTCTCACCTACATTTTAAAATTCCCTTTGAATAAGGAAAGGCTTAGAAAGTATAAGTCTAGTTCTATGAGCTGTGCCAAAAGCTAAGGTACTTAAGATAAAAGTGCAAAATTCAAGTTTATGCTTTAGTTATTACTGTGGTCTAGTGAGATCTCAGGGCTGTGCCCGTGTGCACGCTGCGAGCACAGGAATCATTAATTCTCTGTGTAGTCTGGGAGCACCTGGGCAGCCATCTGCAAGGACGAGACAGTGGACTGGCTGGAGACAGGGGACCAGTGTGGAATGAGGTGCTGACTCCCAGCCACCTTCACAATTAAGCATTTCACTGATTGCTGCTGGTGTTCTCCAGGTGGGAACTTCAGAACATTCTGGACAGCATTGCAGGCAGCTCCTGCTGTGCCCAGTACCCCCACTTGTATGTGTAAATGCACTAACACCCAGGTGGATTGCCCTGGAGATGTCCAGGCAGCTTCTGCTGCAGCAGTAATTAACAATTAGCTGATGAGACACAAATACAGACAAAAGAAACTTTCTGCAGGTGTAGAAATAATCTTGCAGGGCAGCCTATCGTATTCAGGAAACACAGATGATGTTTTGCAAGTAAAAACAATAGTGAGGTACATGTCCTGGCATGCAACCATAGACATCTGGGTTGTAAGAACTAAGAACTAAGCAAAACAGGAGTTTGAGGAGGTTCTCCTGAGTTAGCTGAAGATGTCATTGAGAGCGCTCTTGCAGCAGAGGCTCCTGTCGCCATTTGGACAGCAACTGCCCGTCCTCTCTGAGCCATGCATTTCCCCACACAAACACTACCCTAAGCCAAAACTCCTGTGACTATGTTTTTTTTAACAACTACCCACGGGTGTCTGTGCAAGACAGCTCATGAGCACAAGCAGCTCAGGTTTTTATGTCAGTATGAAAGTATTAACTAAATGACTGACATGCTGTCCTTTTCCTGGCAATTTTCAGCTGGGTGGTTTTTTGCTGTTCTCTTTTGACAGCTTAGAACAAAACCACATTTGTTGGCTTAGACAGCTAACCTACATATCCTAAAAGAGTACATTAACAGTAACACCAGAGATTTGTTATCCAAGCGAAAACACGCAATCAAGCGGTCTGCATCTCTTTCACTCCATCCTTCTGTGGAACATTCCTCTTATTTTCATTTAAGCTAGATCAAAACTGAGCTCCTTGGGGCAGGGACTCAGTAGGGCAAGACAGGGGTTTTGTTCAGTTGGTTAGGGTTTTATAATTTAGTAGTGCCCACTTGATATTATGTTATACCTTAGAGATCCAGATAAGAGTAAGTGAAAAGGGGAAGATGGGTAAAACAACTTAAACTGTTGATGCCAAAAAAAACCCTTTAATTTAGTTTACATTTAATTATTAACCATCAAATTCAAGTATTACCTTCTCAGTTGTATTGCTTTGGTTTTGGTTTTGGTTTTAATAGAAGTTTTCTAGTAGAATGATGATCCTGCAGAACAACCTTCTGTATTCTAACCACACCGACCATTCAAGGTGTTGAATTTCATCCATTTTGTAAAATGTGCTGAAATGTACCTGTTGTGAAATGTACTTGGAGTCCTCACACCCTGGGATGCTGCCATCCGGAAAAGGGATAGAAAACAATGTAGCAAGGGTCTATACAGCAAAGAATGACTGGGCCAGAGTAAACAGAGATTCATTGTTCATTGCCCCTTCCAACAGAGGCATTAGAAGACATCAAATGATTTTAAGAAGTTACAGATGGTTGTCGCTACCATCTATAACATCGTTATCAACTCACAGAGTTCACACGGAGCCTGGAAGAGCTACCAGGGAGAGGTCATTGCAAACTTCCCTTGCTTGCCTCACTCTGGTATTTTCTCTGAGAGCTTAGGGTAGCTCTCACTTTTGGGAAGTGGAGAATGAAAATGGGGCTCAACAGCTCCTTGGTCTAATTCAGTGCAGCGACTGTTTATGTTTTTACCTATTTCTTTTCCTGATGATTTCAGGAACATTTGCATGAGTTTCGTTCAGAGCAATTTCTGTTGTGAGCTACTGAAATTATTCAACAATGATATAAAGGAATTCTTGCAAAACAAACAAACAAACAAACAAATAAACAAACAAAAACTGTGATGTCTATTTGTGTTACCAGTCTATTTCTGAAACAAAATGGTGTGGCAGAAATGTCTTTGAAGGAAGCCCTTTATCTTACCAACTTCCCACAAAACACATTCTAGTTTGTTGGTATTATATAAAAAGTAATTGATGACACCAGTAAATGCCAGCTGCTGTTTTCCTTTAGACCAAATAAAGATAAAGGATTTTCTTTTGCAAACAACAAACAGGCTAATGTTGTATGAAAGCCAAGTACATTTCATGTTTCTTTTAAAATTACTTTGCAACACTTTGACAGTGTTACTTTAAGATAAAAATAGAAACCAAAGTGTTATGGTATTGAATAATATCGTCCTAAATTTTGGGTACTTCCTGCTCAGATGGAACTGAAAGCACCAGGCTGGCTGACCATGGAATGGAGGTATGTCAAGGTCTTTGAAAAAGCTTCACAAAAATCATCAGACCTGATAAGGAAAACATTCAGACTCTTCAGTGGTGACTTACTTCTTTAAAAGTTAATCAGAGTGTAACTTCTTGGAAAAAAATGGCTGGAGGTTAAGGCTTTCATCCTGAGCAGTATTTAAGTGTGAATAATTTCTTAATAGTGGTAATAATGAATAAGTGATAGTTAATTAGATCAGAAACCAGCAGGTAAAGGTGTTTCTAAAATCTTCAATAGGTTCTTGGTATTTGGGAGGCATGATAAACAAGTTCATTAGTAAAACGAAACAATTTTAATATAAAATACTCTCCCATGGGAGATTCCTAGACCTGACAAAATTTATATAACCTTAGCAAGACTTATATACCTGACAAAATCTGTATGGACTGCAACTTTTTGAAAGTGGGCACAGGAGCAGGGACTGTGTGTCTCTTCATTTAATTAACAGTATCTTTGCTTTAAGCCCTTTCTCAATGCACAGATTCTGAAAGTTTAGGAGTAATAATGTGTGCCAAAAATGTATTTTTTTTTAACAGATTTTTTTTAAATGTTATTTTGAGTTCATCTGTCATGCAGGATTTAAGGGAAAAAGTAGCACAGAGAAGCCACAGGAAAGAGAAAGAGAGAAGAGCCACAAAAAGTCTAGGATGCACTAGGGCAGCCTGGGTTACCCTGATAGGATTCATACTCTTTCAGCACATTTTATGCCACTTTTTTTTATTGTGAGAAAAAAATAAGTAGATTCATTTCTTGCAATATTGTAAAAATATTTATTTGTGTTTCAAATGAGTCTATGTACACTATGGCTTTTTGTAAAATTGCTAGCTGGCTTGCTAGGTAGATGAGTTAGCTGGACAACAGTGGTAAGCTAAAAACATGTTATTGCTAATTAACTAGTATAACAATGAGTGTCAGTGCCCAATGAGTGTAAATATTTTTGCTAGATAGCTGGAAAAAATGAGTTGGTGGTGCTGATTCTGAATGTGGAAAAGCTTCTCACATCAATCAAGATTCAGCTATAAAAAGGAAGAGCAGTTCAGTCAGGTGGGACTAACACAGCCCCTGGGAGACCCTTAAGGTAGCTAAGTGATCTCCTTCCCACTCTTTAAAACACACTGAGATGTTCCTGTCAGTCTGCATGATCCTGAGCTGTAAAGTTTTTTTCCTGCCCAGAATGACAGGCTTCACATCTCCTGACACCCTGACAGTCCTGGGCAGAAAATGTGTGGGGGAGGGCAAGGAAGAAAAGGACCAATCTGTTCATCTCCAATTCTTTAGGCAACAGAACTAGTTGGGTGGAAGTGGAGAACTGACAGGTAACTTGAAAAAAAAAAAAAAAAAAGAGCCATACTGTACTGCCTTTCCAGAAAAGGATGCAGGATGCTGAGAAGGAGCTGTTGTATCTTATAACCACAGCTATTATGATAATGTTTTACTGGAAATAATAAATGGCAAGAAGAGCAACCTATTCTAAATTAAAATTAAATATGGGGGTATTTCAATTGTCCTTTGCTCCCTCTAAACATAAAACCTGACATTTCTAAGCTACCCATGGAGAGACCCATTACAATGATTGTGGATGTTCCCTTGAAAGTTACAATATAATTTCTATAGCTGTCAAACATTCACAGCTGCAAATTGCATCCATTACAAGAATTTGGCTTCAGCAGCACCAATAAATCCATCTGCATGTCTTGCAAGAAGCAGTTTTTGCTTCCAGGATTGTATGTAAAATCTTCTGAGTTCAGACCTTTATGTCTGTACCACAGACTGAGAGAGAAAGCGGGTTGCTAATGTGAGCTCCTGAATTCATTGTTGTTTCAATGAAAGATATGAAAAAATGTAATGTAGAAACTTCACTATAAAATTTGTTTTATACAACAGGTGCTTTTTTTCCTGTATAGCTATAAAAATCTACATACTATTTCAATAAGTGTACCTGATGTTAAATTATCTGCTACACAAGGAATTACAATCAGTCCATTACCCTCAACATCAAGAAATGTAACTGAACAGATGGCTTACCAGTAGTTTCTCCTTGTAGAGCTGATAGTTAAACATTTTTTTTCAGTGGAAGGCAGTAAAGTCTGATTTTTAAAAATATAACTCCCCAGAGACCTAGAATGCTCCTAGATTTTATAGAAGTCTTTGCTCCTTACACAGCTTGGGAAGTTACCATTACTTTCTTAATACCTTTTCTTAATCTTGGTTGTTTGTTTTTTTCCCTTTCAAAATGAGAGACTTCCTTTTAAAAACAATCACATGTCAAATATATTTATTTTTAAAATATGGAAAAAATTCCTCTGACCACCTCTTTCGTTTGTGTGCATGTTCTTCTATAAATGCTGCTAATTTGATTCTGAAAATTCAAAACATTGAATTTGAGACAAAACTCTTGCCTAATTTGTCTTGCTGTCTGATCTTTTGATACAAATCCTGCCACTTAAGACTCAAGGAGAGACGTGCCATGGATTTGCTGGTGTCAGACTGTTGTAAGTATGACAAATTCCTATCCTTTGCTTTTTCACAAGGGTAGCCTCCGACTCGGTGTGCTGCATTCTTCCTCTCACACCCCCTCCTTGTATGCCATGCATCTATCATAGACACAGATGAGCTTCTTGACTGCTTTGTTTCCGAGCAGACAAGTTTTGATATTCCAGAAATGTGCAATTAATTCACTGGTGTTTTGCTGAGCTGTCAGTTATCTTACAAAAGTGGCTTTGGAAAACTTCACACTTTTCTCTGTCACTCTGACTGATACAATGATTAGAGGTAACCATTGAAAAATTAACATAAAGCACGATTATTTAGGAATCAAATAAATATGCTAAGGACAGGCCTTTCATATGTAACTGGCTTCACTTTCAAATCATGATGTTCAAAATATGCATAAATACAGCTTCTGTATCTTCTTAACTACTTCTTCACATATAACCTTGTGCACACAAAACTCGTTCTGAAAAGATGTGACATGCCTCTAGAGTTATTTGTTCCTCTCTTTTTCTCTGTGTGCTTTGATGAGTAAGTGATGCCAACCTGACTGTGTGGAACAACTCACAGACTGATCTTTCAGGGGTTTTGCAAGTGAGAGTAGCTACATTCATATAAGTTAACTGACTCCATGGTTTGGGTTTTTTTTTTCCTCTGTCATTGTCATAATTGCACAATATCTCTCTTGTTGGTTTTGTAATGAAAGCTTTAGGCAGTTAATTTAAACAAACAAACAAACCAAAACCCCAAACATTTTAGCTGCTTTGTAAATCTTCTATGAAAAGGTTTGAGACTGATTTAAGACAATATATATCTTAAATTTAAAAAAAAAAAAAATAGAGAAACACAAGTACATTACTGTTATAAGTTAAAACTGGCTGAACTAAACTTCACATTTGTTCCAATAATTAATGCAAAATTAATAATTAACATCTTTCTTTAGTTTACTAATGATATTTTAATGAACCTTGATTTCTGTCCTCTTTTTGGCAAAAGCTTGCACTCTATTTCAAGAAGTTTTAGTATTTTAAAGCAGATTAACATGTTTTAACACATATTAAATAATAGAATTAAACACAATTCTATTACCATTTAATAATTTTCAGGTTTCCAGAATGAAAAGAGTAAGGAGGAGTTCACATCTCCAGAGTTTAAGAGTATTCAAAAAACTCACAATGAAATGCAAGAGAATTGATGTTCCAGATGTTGGGACAAGCTGTAGTAAAAGCCTAACTAGACTATTTTTAACTAAAACCAAACCACAAGACATCAGCACATTAGGAAGCGAAGAGTCTTCTATTTGTTTTGCATCTGTTACCTTGTGTTAAAAACACAGCAACACAAACAAATTGGTGTTGTGCATAGAGAAAAACAATATAATGTTTTCAACGGGAACATTTAGTAATTTGAATGTATGATGTCTTTCAGGCTATAAAAACACAAAAATGCCACCTCCATTTTCACTTAAGTAAACAGACTTCAGGAGACTTCAGGTCAATAGCAACTAACTAAAGTTCTGAAGTTACTGCTGAGTTGGACAAATGAATCCCTAGTTTCCTTTGTGTTGCAAAGCATCACAGCAAACCCTGCCAAAATCAGCCCCATAAAAGTCTTCAGCAGCACGAGACGCACTAGTCTGGTTACCGTGTGATCTTCTCTTTTCCCTCCTTTTCCCATAAAACCATTCAGAGGTAAACCATGACCAACAAACACTGCCTTATGATGCAAAGTCCTGAGCACGCAGAGATAGAAAGCCAGGCTTTTACAGGAGGCTGGAGATCACAACATGCAAGTCAAAACTTGCAGAATTACTAGTCACATTCTCAAAAACAGGGCAAATTTTTAAAATTTTCACTAATAAATTATGTATATTAACCTAGATATGAGTTACTGCCTCAAACGGGTGGCATCAGGTGGCTGACAAATGGAGCAGCAGTCAAGTTATTCCAAGAACACTCTTAACCATAAAAATGTTGATGAAGGAATTCAGAATTTATTATTCAGGATCTGGAAGTCAATTAAGATTTAATTTACTGCCTTCAACACAGAAAACCCAAATTTATCAGCTTTATCAACAACCCCAGTGTTCTGTCATACAGGAGATTCTCAGTGACTTCCTGATTTCGTACTTACTTAACTGCAAATGTTGAGCCAAAAGTTGCTTGCGAAATGTGACTCTAGCTTAGCAAAAGAGGTTGTCAGTTTCATAGAAACTTTAATGAAGCACTCTATGGTTTTGTTAGTTGCATTTTTGGTGATGATGGGAATCCTAGACAACACTTTTGATTAATAAAATCCATGCACTTTTCTTTGTTTCTTTATTCTAATCTGTTGCTGATCACTGGAATTTGAGAAGATAAAATCAGATTACAGTCACTTTTAAAGGAGATCTAATTCATCACATACTGCCGCTAAACACCTTGAGATGTTTCTGGAATGCGGATCACTACGGCCTCAGTCTGTTCCTGGTGCCAGTTTCAATATTAGCATCATTTGTGTCTCTATAAACCTGCTTGATTGTGCTTCATTTAGGCTGCCTCTGAGGCAAATTTTGTGTTAACTTCCATCTTCATTGTGCTCCCATTTGGTTTCTAGCTCTACCCGCTCTCCATTTTAGCTGCACTTTCCATTTATGACAGGTCAGATATCTGCTCCCTTTTTGAGCTTCTGAGACCCTACTGAAAGTAGCTATTATTTTTTCTGCCCATTCTGGCAGGCTAATTGTGCAATTCACATGATTATTCTGGTTTTGCCTTGGGTAATTACACACAAAGACTAAATATGCTGTTGAAAAATAAAAATTAAACCAGCTAAGATATTTTTATGCTGGAAAATGCCATGTAGTGTTAAATGCAGGTATCCGGAGAAGAAAGCTCAGTTAACACATCTCAGCTAAAAAAGCCAGGACTTTTGTAGCCCAGTCCTCTGTAAGACTGGTGCCAAAAGAAGCATGAAACACACTCCTCAACAGGCTTATCTTTGTGAGAAAGGAGCTTCATTATATCTCAGTAGTAAAATGAGTTCCTATTTATTTCATATTTTATCTTTTCCTGTGCATCACTTACTTAGCTTTGTGAAATATAAATTGAAACATGCTGCTTTCTGTCACGTTGTCTTAGTCTCAAATTCTCTAAAGGAGGTGTAAAACTTCACAGATGGAAATGCTGCTGTCAGCTGTTTTTCCAGGATCAGAACTTCTGACTTTCTCCTTTTCTGAGTAAAATTCCATGTTATTTACAGTAGATTTTAAAAAAAAAGTGTATTACTTCTGATTGAAAAAGTCCACTTCCAAGACAGCATAAAAATTAACAAAATAGAAAATTCTCTTTGAATTTAAGGCCAAAGTAACCTCTTAAATCTAGATGAAGATGTCTTTATCATTTATTGTTGTTGTTAAAATGATTGTCATTATTATTATTTAATAATATAAGTATTGTTTAAGTGAGGTGACACAGAGAAGGAAAAATCCTCTACATCTGGTAGATAATGTACACTAACTAGCCATTATATTATATATTAGTATAGTAAGCATAACTATATAAAATACAGTTATTGCATATTAGTGTAGTGCATATATATTGCATTACTACAGTATAGTAACTACCCACTGGCTTGAATAGTTGTTTTCCCAATAAAGAAATGAGATACATGTTTATCATAGGAATGAACAAGAGATTTTAAGCAATTCACAGTTACGAACAGTAACTCAGTAACAGTAAGTGTGCTCACCCTAATCCTGCCAAAGGCCTCCATGGCACAAATAATGTGCTCTTTCCACATCTGGAATTGAGATGCAAAGTATCAAATGAAGTATTACCAGATAGTGAGGAGAGGGGGGGAAAAACAGAACAAAACAAAACAAAACAAAACAAAAAAAATCACACCAATCCCACAGGCTGCCACTTTAAATTGCTATTATCCCTTTCTCATCCCATCTCCAGGTTTGTTTGTCCTCTTTAGTTGTCACTTAAATTGCAAATGCAGAGAAGAAAATACTGTTCCTATTCAGTATTTCTTGATTTCATTTTTCCATTTGGGTACGTTCAGTTGGAAATCCATTCTAAATCTTTACTATGCAATGTTTGAAAAATTAAAGAGATGTAAGTCTTTGAAATAAAAGAAATTGTCTGTCCGACAGCACTGTCTTCTCATTGTTACAAATGTAATAACCTATAAAGAGACAAAACATATGTCTTTCTGCCTTAAAAGAACCAGTAGCCTCTAGTGCCATACCTATACATTTATTTAAGAATCTACAGAAGCAAGAAGCTTTCTGTGTGGTTAAAATACTTGAAAATCTATTTTTGCCATAGCATTTTTGCAAATCTGCCACAAGGCAGTGGAAATATATTCATCCTGCAAGAACAAATGTTGGCGAAATACCTTACTTGCTTCAAACAGAGATGATTCAATGTTTCGTGGAAATTGTGATCACAGTACTTCATTCATGCATTTTTCTCTACAAGCAGAAATTACAGAGACAGACTGTCTCTGAAATACTGAAATGCATTCTGGTTATTAATTGTTTACTCGGACATACACTGGTTTTTAACAAAATACATCTAGCAGGAAGTTCTGGTACTGGAGGAAAAATGGGTCTTGAGATATTAAAAAAATCCAGCAACACATGCTAGAGTAATTTGAGGTTATTCTTGCTATTTACTTATCTTACAGAATACTTGTTACAAGAATAAATGCCACCAACACCAACTGCTGAACAATTTAGCTGTTATTGCTATGTTGAAAAACTGTTGCTCTTTCAGTCACAGAAGTTGCATTATGACAATTACATGCAAATCATCAGGATCTACACCCAAACCTTTGCTACCCTTCATAACTCTCCACAACACAAATTACTTGTAAAAGGTTGTAAAAAGGCTAAATTATTACAATTTACATGGGGAAGGAGCAAAGGAAATAAGGAACCAGGTTTTCAAGAGTAAATCCACAGAGCACAAAAAATACCATAGTATAAGACATAATGGATAGCAAAAAGCCTGTTGTTACGGAAAACCTTTTCACGGTGGAAGACTTTACTGTCTATTAAACTGGAATTGCTTTGTTCACTCAGTTTTTGTTCACTTGCTAGTGCTTTTTTCACAGTCACAACAAGGCCCCGAAGGACTATGTAATGGACACTGGGAATTTTTAGGGCTACATTATCACTGAGGTACACCAAATTGAAAGCAAGAGTCCTAAGTATATATAACATAAATTTTGTGACTAAGTCTTATAAAATAAAGGAAATGCTTCTTTGTTCTAAAAAGAAAAGAAAAAAGGAAAGGAAAGGAAAGGAAAGGAAAGGAAAGGAAAGGAAAGGAAAGGAAAGGAAAGGAAAGGAAAGGAAAGGAAAGGAAAGGAAAGGAAAGGAAAGGAAAGGAAAGGAAAGGAAAGGAAAGGAAAGGAAAGGAAAGGAAAGGAAAGGAAAGGAAAGGAAAGGAAAGGAAAGGAAAGGAAAGGAAAGGAAAGGAAAGGAAAGGAAAGGAAAGGAAAGGAAAGGAAAGGAAAGGAAAGGAAAGGAAAGGAAAAGAAAAGAAAAGAAAAGAAAAGAAAAGAAAAGAAAAGAAAAGAAAAGAAAAGAAAAGACAAATACAGTGAATGGAATGCTTTTGAAGAAAGAGGATATTCATAAAATGTCGTTAATGAATGTTCAAGATTTTGAAAGTTGGTGGTTTTCAATATGCACAGCCACAGATAACCATTTTATTGCCTCATTTCTTAGCTTGCAAAAGTGCACTTTCAGTGAAAAGCAACAGATGACCAATTTGTCAGCCTGCAAAAATCCATCACAAGCTTGTAAAAGTTGTCCATTTTTTTGGTGATTGATGAACTCAAATATGTTGTTTACAGAGAAGCAAAGTAGACATTCATGTAAGGGCAAAAGGACCATGAAATAAAGACATAAAGTTAAAGCGTGACATCAAACAAATTATGTACTCCAGTTCCCTTTTGCTATCACTTCATTATTATCCCCTTATTATTTTATGATCCATATAAGCATGTATATTAATCTAGTTTCCTACTTTGTAATGTATAAAATGGAAAGTATTGAACTTTCAAGTTTGAAAAAAGAAAATCCAGTTTGGAAATGAAAGACTTCCAAAGCCATGCATGTGGTCTTGTGTGGCAACTGATTGAACAGACCCACTTCAGGAGTGAAGCCAAGACAGACGTTGATTTTTCACACACACGTGATTTATATGCTTTCTACAAGCAAGTTGTGGCATATCTTAATTGGTCCTCCGGACTGCCGTGGTGATCGTGGTGACTCTTCACTGGTTCCTCACTCTCCTCGAATGGCAGAATTACACGCTGGCCACGCAGAGCAGGTTCTCTGCTCTACTTCCTTAGCACAGCATCACGTCAGCCTGTCCCAGGGCCGGCCAGCCACGAGTTCTTCTGTGCTCTCGCCCCAGCCCCCACACTTGTCCAGACTCCCCACACAATTCTGATTTATCACCTCCCACAGCCCTGTCTTTTCTTGAAATGCTCAACTACTGTCGCTATTAAATAGTTCTAAATAATGAAGTGCCATATGCTGGCCAAACTTTAACACGTATTTCAGAATGATGCTTTTCAGATACCTCTTAAAATCTTCATCTGTGGATTCCTGTGTGTCCTCTCCCTCCTCCTATGTCTCACTCAGCTTATGTACACTGTCTGTATAAATGACCTATGAACACTAATTCTATAGGAGCTTCCTAATGTGTGCAACAAAATCACACTATGTTTTCAAATAAACTACCTATCGTTACCACTTTTAGGAAATTATTTTTGGAGTGTATTGTAATATGATTCTAAAGCTCTGCATATTCCTCAGGGAAAAAAAAAAAATAAGCAATATGTACAACTAACAGATGTCAATGCCAATTTTGGAAAATTTTACTGGTGGAAGGTGAAGACTTTTACTTAGTTAGCCAGTATCTGATCAAAATACTTGAAAACATTGCTCACCCAGAAGAAATTTGGAATATTCAGAGGAAGCAGGGAAAAAAAAAAAAAAAAAAAAAAAAAAAAGACAAATGTAATTAAACTGATTGCCTGAGGAAAGTTACAACAGTATTTAAGTATTTATCCAGGTACAAATCTCAGTAGCTGAAAGTATCTGAACATCTTCGTGGTATGTATAGCTCCTTTGAATTGAAGTACTGTATTTTAAATTTCTGATGCAGAATATCCCTCAATCTAGTTAGAGGAAGGGAAAGATACACTGCAAGCACCCATGAATGCACTGGGTGATGTTGAAGTGTCCTTTACAGTAGATCATCAGCTGACATGTCTTACCAAATCATCACACTTAGGATTAGGTAAGTAGAGGAATTAAAACTTTTACTTTTAAAAGGAGTGTGAATCTCATAAAATACATAGGCACTATATTTTAAATCACATCTTTAAATCTTGATTTGCTGGGGGGAAAAATACCCATACATTTTTGCTCTCTTTCAAGTTGTCTTTGTGCCACAGAGCACAGTTTTCATGATACTTTGCGCTGGCATGAAGAAACAGCTTTGCAGCTGGCTACCCTTTCATGAAAAAACAAAAAAAAAAAGAACAAGTCCAATCTGTCTACCTTTTCAGGTAGCAAAAAGTATAATTTTAAATATTTTTACTTTCCTCAGGGATATCATCCCCGAAACTTCTGAAAAACCTGTAAAAAAGTTAATTGAGACTTCCTGACTGTGTAAAAGCAACCTTGATCTGTCAGACCATATGGACAGAATGCCTGCAGGACAACAAATACAGTAAGCGGCAGTAAACTGAAATCCATCCTAGCCTAAAAGAGATTTATCTGACATAAACAAAACTAGTTGGTGTTGCTCTTCTCAGGCTCTGCTAACATATTTTTATGTTTTTTCCCACATTTTTTTCTTCAGCTTTGCAGTGTTCTTGGCCTTACACCTCTTACTTTTTTTGAAAGTTATCTGCAGTGTTTATTACTTGTGAAGGTTTTGAATTTTGAAATTTTTTTCTCTGTATAAGCAATTATATAGAGGAATATAAATACTGAAAGTATTCTCTGTTGATTTTTCAATGATGACTTAGTTCAACAAAGACATAGTATTTTCCTAAGTACTTGACCTTGCTAACTATAAATGTGGGGAAGAATGAAAATATGGTGTCATTCCTCTGGACTTCCTAAATTCCAAAATATCTGTAAACTATTACATCATAAAAAGAAGGTGATTCACTCTCTGCCTTCTAACCTGATGCTGGAGAAGGCTCAGGACCGTCAAGGGGTTTATACCCATCCAGACAAAGCACAAGCACAGTAGTGAAGGATGTTTAACTTCTGTTACAACACAGCAGGTTTACAGTGTTCTTTCAAGTCTCTCTCCCCAGCTGAGGACTGTCAAATGGAAATGGTCTCCTACAGAGGTTTTGGTGCTTATCTGGAGTATTGGATGAGTCTGTTCTGTTTCCAGGATAGAGTTACCAGGTATGTAAATTCATTTATCTTGTTTCAGTGCAGTGGAGTATTTACACAGGTTTCATAAGTTAGACAATATTTTGTTATATTTCATAATATTCTGGTGAAAGCACACTGATGGGTTTGGGAACAAAACCAAATATGGCTAGTTCTAAGGAAGGCAAATCTAGTGTTCCTGAGTACTTATCCTAACAGAGAGCAAAAGGAATTGACCAATGAACAGGTATAAAGGTGACAGCATTGCCTCACTCTCTGTACTTACAGAAGTCACGGCAGGGTCGTATCCCACACAGTGAGTTACAAAGCAGCAGAAGTGTAAAAAGATGTGGCCCTAGCACTGGAGGGACAAAGAAGAGTAGAAAATGAAATCTAATTCATGGTATAAGTATGGAGAACCTAAAGAAAGCTCTGGGTTTGATTTAAAATGACCTGAAATGAAAGGCAGAAAATCCTAAGATTAAAAAGAAGAGGAAAAAAAAAATAGTATTAATGAGAAAAGAAAAGGGGAAGTAGAAACACCATAACAAACCTGTCAAAAGTGCTTCTTGGTAATGTTTCAAGCATTATGTGATTAGTCTAGACAGTAACGGAAATTGACTCAACACATACACATATACCCCACAGTCCTCCGTAGCTTCCTAAATAGAGAATTCAGCCATGTGATAGAAAAGAAGAATCACCTACCTTCAGCAAGATCTACAGTCAGTGCAGGAAAGCCATGTTAAACAGACCTTGTTTTTCTCTTGCTGCTGCTGTGGACCAGCCCTGAGTGCTCAGCACTAACAGTTTGGCTTCTCCATTCCTTCCTGCTCTGGTCCTCAGCACTGTGTGTTAGTGCCTGTTGCCCAAATACTATAAAGGGTATCTGAGAAGCTACATGGCATCTTTTTTGCTGTGAATGCTTATCATTACTTCCAAAGATAGTAGTAATCTGGCCAGATCTTTTTTGCTGTTTCTGTTCCATTCACTCTAGCAGGACTTAACAGAGAAACTTGTGAATGCCTGTCTGTTTCTGACAAGGATATTGTACAGCTTCAGCAGTGAACATGGGTAACAAACTGGCAGGAGCTTCATGGGTCAAGCAATCAAATCCTATAAAACCAAACATAAATTGCATTAAGTTCTGTTCTGTAGCCACTAAGTTTTCTGTCCACCTCTGTTAGGAAAGCTATTCTATGGCCTTTCTTCTCTAACAATTAGAAATCATCTTCTAAATTGCAGCCTAAGCTTTTTAATAGCTACTTGATAGCCATTTGTTCTTGTGCCAACACTGTTCTTCAGTTTGCATCATTCTCCTGCCCTCCCTCCCTGCTGGAGCAGGTGACTAATTAATATAATGAGAGAAAATGTTGAGAATGTTCAGAGTGACAAATTACTTCATGCTGAACTGAAGATTCCCTCATTTTCTTTTAATATTATCTCCAGAATCATTGTGTCTTGGAATCCCCCATTTATTTGTATGCTGTAACCCTTTATCATCAACAATGCTCTTCTGTTTAGAGTTGTGATGAGATAGGGGTAGAGTTTGAATAAGAGAAGATTTGTGTGATCTGTCTTGTTCAAAAATGCATGTGTATTTTGATTACTGGCAATACAGTAGGAATACAGAGAATTATGGTGATTCTTTTTCTCGAAACACTGAGTCAAAGCTACAGGGGAAAAAGCAAATCACCAAGTTTTTCTTGTGACATAAGTTATTTCAGAACAGTGGCTTTGAATTTTGTATTATTGTCAGTTACTCACATTTTAAAGTTTCCTATTTACTCTCCATTGAAAGTAGTAGTATTTATTAATCATCTGAACCACAAAACATAGGCAGATGTGATAGGACATAAAGACAGAAAATGGTTTGAGATGTTAAAAAAAAAAAAAAAGGAAAAAAATCCCAAAATCGAAAGCAAGTTGTCATGTGAATAACACAATGTGGCATTTAGCATGTACACAGCAAAAAAAAATCTGTATCTAGCTCCGTTGTAGTACAATGGGCAACAGCATTATGTTGACACCTTTCAAATGCTTTGACAAATCATTTGTGAGGAGATCTGAGGCTGAAAATGGAGTTGGTTCAGCAACAATCTCTGCACAGTAACTTGCCCTTCTTCCCACACTCCTCATACACCAATGATCAGTGGAGCTGCACTGGTTCCCAAATATTACATACCTTACAAAGTGATCACTGATCTGGAAGAAGTATACATTTCCAGATGTAAATCAGTTGTTATACAGGTCCTCTTTGGATCAGGCAAATAAATACCATACAATATGAAAGCATCCTCGGATGCATTTTGAGGATCCATTACACAAGGTTGCCTACCTCTTGCACAGCTCCTCCCTCCACAGAAAATGCTTTATAAAGCAAGCAAACACCATTAGAACAATTTTACCACTGTGGACATGGAAATCCAGAGAAGTCACTTCACAAATTAATGGGGGAAATCCTTTAAAGTACAGGTTTCAGTCTGGTGCTTTAACCCTGTGGCCTTACTGCTTTGTCATTGTCAAAATAACATTACATTACTGATGTACAGCTCTCAGCAGGTCTGTTTCTGTACTAAAAGCACCTACTTTCTTCTTTTACATTAGCTGTATAAAAAGGACCTGCAACCCCACTTCATATAAACTTGTCTTATAATGAGAGTTGTGTGTATCTTTATGTTGATGGGTTGAATAAATAGATGATGCACATTGCATTAAGCCAAATACACAGAGTAAAGGAGAGAAAAACAAAGAGGTGCAAAAGAACTAAGAATATGATGGAAAAATTCGATGGGTTTGACCCACACTTTTAGTTATGTTGAGAAAAGATCTGAAAACAACACAAAGTGTCATACACGCTTGTGGATATCTCATCACTTTCGTCATGGATGGTGTAAACACAGAGCAAGACTGTTCATAGGACCTGGGCATCCCAGAAAGGTTTTTCTCATCAATTTGCATGTATCCACCAACCCCATGTCACCTGTAGTGCCTCGTCAGGCCAAGTTGCAGTTTCTCAATAACTGTCTTGTGCTTTTTATTAACAATTGCTCTCTGGAAAGTAGACTACATTGAACAAGACCCAGCCTATGGTTTTCAAGGTATGCTTCCTTTCAGAAACAATCTACAATTTTATATGTTTTCATAAACGTTTTCAAGTACTTATCTGAAAAGGCTGAGTGCAAAAGAGAAAGCTATAAATAAAATCCAGAAAAGCATTTGAGGTGTTTCTTTTTCATAAAGTAGAAAAGAGGAAAAGGAGTGAGAAAAAGAATCTAATTCAATACAGATTTATGTACTGCCAGATTGCCTTGCAAGAAAAAATTTTTAGAGGGTATCAGTAAGTTCAGTGTGATCATTTCCCAAGAGCTGTAAAAATTAATGTTAAAATAGCCAAATGTCATGAGGAGTTACTTACTTTATTCACTGAATCAGGTTTACGTGCAGATGCTTCTGACAAAATTTTCACCGTGCTCAACTGCTCATGAAAATATATATGAGAAATTACTGTGAGGGTTCATAGAAAGAAAATTTGTTAAAAATTTAAGAGAACTAAGGAAGAAGATAACATTTCTTGACATTCAGTCAACTGGAGGAGAAGCAAACTACAAAAATCTCAGTACTTTCTTGCATTTCTCTGCAAAAGGATAAAAAAATAAATATCTGTCTTCATTTTGAGACCGTATTGACAGCTGGCACTCTACACTCCTTTAAAGAGAGACGAAAAGATGGTATATGAGTTAAAACCAAGACTATCAGAAGAGGTTTGTCCCACACTGAGTCAATCCCAAATTATGCTCCTCTTTCTTTGCAAGCAGCAGAAAATAAAAATTCTGGTTTTTTTTTCCTCTGTTGACTTTTTCTGGCTTTGAAAGTATTTTTTTTTTATGTTGTTTTTATTTCTCCATCCTTATATTTCCTACCACAAGATCCTGTGGCCCACCGATGAAGCTGCATAAAGCATTGGAGTGAAAAAAAAGAGTATGCCAACTTCTTTTGTGCTTAATTGTACTCTCATGTGAGGCAAGGGAGGTGGTATCTGCTCAACAGAGCAGGGCAGTTAAGTGCAGGTGACTGTAAGAGACCTAAAGCAAAGAGAATGGCCCAGATCCTGTGGGAAACCACTAGGCTTTACAAACCTAGAAACTGTGCCAAGGACAATAAAAGGTTTTGTCACTTTCTCCCTAACTGTTTATAAAGCAACTAGAAGCATATTAGGGTGCTAGTAACACCAAGCGCATTGTTGCATTGGTACCAGTGCTCTGTTGCAGGCACACAATCTGTTTGCCAGTAGCCCCGGGGATGCACCAACTGTTTGAGAGCACAACACTTCGAGCCAGGGCACAAGGAACAGCACCAAACAAGCTGTGTTGCTGAAAGGTTTCAAGCTAGGTTTTCTCTCATCTAGAAAATTATTCGGATTGTCTTTGCAGAGACAATAGAAACAATTACAATTTATTATTATTATTATTATTATTGTCTTCCCACACAATAAATGTTGAAAATTCAATTTATAAGTTCAGAAATTGAACTGTGGCAGTGGGACAAGGTCGAACGTAAACTGTTTATTTTGCACTTCATCAGACAACAAGACTGAAAACTGGATTATCAAAGAGCAGGTGTTAAAATCCTGGAATAACCCTCTTCATCCCAAGCCTTCCTGTTTCTTTTTATTGAATTCTAGCCAGTGGTTCCAAAATAATGCTTTGTTACTGAAGGCGCCTGGCTCGACACTGTGGTTTCATTTTTTTCCTTCTAATTAGACTGGCATGACGGATTGTAGCTTCACATGCAGAAATACATAAAAGGCCTGAAAAACATGAACCCTGCAGGACAGCAGGGCCATGCAGAGGTACACGGGATGCACAGCAATGTTAACAAGGCTACAGCTACTATCAGACTTGTTATTTTACCCATCACTGGAAGACCTGATAGGACAAATCAGTGTAACGCTGGGGAAGTTCTCTTTGTTTAGGTGCTCTAATTGCATCCAATTTGACTTCCTTTTCCAGACAATTTTCATTTTATAATTAGGACAGCATTACTATGTTTGTCATCCAATTGCTTTCATTTACGTAGTTTTCCTCGTGTGCATGTGTTGAGAGTGAGAAAAGTTAATTTAGAAAAATCCAGCAGAAACTGGTTTTGCCCATTCACCTTTTCTCTCAGGCTGCAACATTTTGTGATTCTCAGCTGTTACAATGGTAGTCAAATTACATCCCCTTCTCCCAACAGCAATTAAGACAGATTAAATAAAATCCACATAAAGCTGTCCTATGGTTATTTTTGGAGAAGGATAAAAATACAAAGGTCTTCCTATCAGTGCCTGGCATCTCTGTGTGCATGAAAATGAAAAAGCAGCAGGGGAATGGAGAGTGGCTGTGGAAGAGGTTGGGGCTGAGGTCCAAACTGGAATTTAAAAAGTATATACATCCTCTGAGGTGATAGTTCTCCTTGTGACCTGTATGTCTGGTGGAGAGTCTTGTAAAAAGAAATCTTTCAGGCTCCTCAGAAAAGGAAAGCGTTGTGACTGTTATTGACTGTTTCAGGGTAGGGGCTTAGCACAACTCTTTTTTTGCAAGTAACCCTTACATGCCATTTAAATTTAACCATAGCAAGTGCAAATCTGCTCGTCTTGTTATATCCCCCAAACATTAAAGAAAGATTTTCTGCTTCATGATAGCATATGGTGTTATTTCAGTGCTTCTGAAATTGTGAGTAGGATGGAGGCATCTGTGTAATTTTCTAAGTCTGTGACAAACTAAGATGCTTTAATTATCTCTCAGGTGTTTCAAACCAAGCTTTATAAAATGTTTTAGTCATGTTGAGATTTAGTGGTTCAAACACCAATTACCTGCATGCTCACAGGTCAAGACAGAGCTACCACCTTGCCTGGCTATAAGAGGCATTTAACAGCAAAAGCTGTAAGAATATATTAAAAATATTAGTATATGCAAATGAGCAACTAGATTTACCTAATTTTACCAGGCAACTGTGACCAGCATAGATCCAGGATAAGGATATTTATAACAAGAGCAATATTTCAGTTATTTAAAGCTAGTATTATGCACCATAACTGCAAAACACATCTATTGCACTGTCTCTTTTCTGGCTTTCTCCTGGTAGAGAAAAAAACAGAGCAATGAACAAGATTTTAACAAAATGCAGGGCTAGATGTATCACAAGCAATTTAGTTATCAAATAATTCTAATTTTATCTTAACTTCTAAAAATTGCTTATATATGGAATGACACACTAATTGCAGTTGTTCTGCAAGAAAGTATAAAGATTTCTTTCTGAAATTTTACTGTGGGGTTGACTCTGCAGAGGCAGATGTGGCTCTTCAGGAGGTACTTTCTCAAAAAAGGCAAGAAACTGATTTCTTCTTTGGAGTGCTGTCCTGAAGAACTGCTCAGGAATAGCCATAAATTAGAAGATCATCATATTTAAAAAAAGACTTGATTTAGAGTCCAGAAGAAATGTGGTGGATTATAACCTGTTACCAGAGTAGGAAAGGCAAGATGGCATTTACACAGACACATACTCTCTATGGGCTTGGAAATTTTGTAATCTTATGAAAATTAGAAAAAAAAAATAAAAAAAACTATTAAATATCTACATCTTCCAATTTATGAACGCTGAGATTTCTGCATCTCGACCTAAGAAATATGCCATTCCAAAGCTTTCTTCGGCATCATGGAATGATTGGCTCTGATGCCACATTTTCCAAAAAATATGAATGCACTGGAGTGTATCAAAGTTAAGTATAGCAATCCATAAATATGTAGACAAATTATTACAGAGGAGAACAAAAACAATCAAAAAAAATCATCATTTTGAGTAATTTCTAAGTAATTGAAATGAATACAGTCCCTAGAGGTATACCTGTTTCTTCCCATTACGTACATAAAAAAAATGAAGAAATTTTTCCATTATTTCCAATGAAATTTTCAGCATGACCTAATGGACTTAGGAATGTGTCCTGTTTTCAGCTTGGAAAGAGTTAATTTTATTCCTAGACGCTTATATAGTGTTGTGGCTTAACCAAAACTCAGCACAGTGTCTCATTAATTGTTTCTAGGAAATTAGTATCCAACAAAGGCCATGTGGGAACTAGTATTTAAAAAATTGATAGGAAATATAAGGCCATTAAAAAATAAATTCCTTGCACAAAATTGCTAATTTCACTAAATAGAGAAGCGCTTTCACTGCTAAGACTGATCTGATCTGAACTAAGTTATTTTGTTAGAAGATTTCTTCGATTGTTTGAGGTTTTTATTTTGCCCATACTTGAGACAATTTCTTTCAATATTTTTCATAATACATCACTCTTTTAAAGCACCATGAACAACTATGTGGATTGTTACCACCTTTTTCATGTTTGGACAGACATACTCGAAGCACCTGCCATCCATTGCACTGGGAGAACCCTGAGCTGGACTCTGAACTACAAAAGTGGTCAGAGACGTGCTGGAATCAGGCAGGAACACCCTCCCCATTCCTCTCTGGCTGCACTTCTTGGTCCCACAGCTGTGCTCACAGGCTCTGGGCTTTCTTGCAAGGGTCCAACCAACTTCTTTACCCCATCCAGGTCCAGAACCTCTCCATCTTATGTGCCTTTACACCCCCGCCTGTCCACTTTCAAGGGCTTCCCCTGCCTAGTGCATGCTGTGGCTTCGCCCTTGGCCAGCCTGTGGTGGGTTTCTGTCCATCGCCCACCATCTCCAGCCTGCCGAAGGACTCTTGAGAGGATGACAAACCCTGTGCAGGCAGCCTGCTACATGTGGCTGGGAACTTCTCCTTGCTGCCTGAGGGCTAAACATCATTATCACAGAATCTCAGTGATGCTGCTCCTGTACAGACCACTGTCAGCCTCCCAGAGGGCTTTGTGAGTGTATGACATTTCCAGCACTTACCCAATGCCTTGTCATTCAAATGACTGTTTCTCACCCCATAAGATTTTCTAACTCTTTAATGATTTGCAGTACTCACTTTCTTACCTAGATTTACTAGTGAGTGAGTCCTCTTTACAAAGATTTTGACACCGAAAACAAAACACCAAAAGCCAAATTTTCCTCTTACCATTCCCAGACATCCTCACTGTCACGCCATGTCCCAGATATGTTCAAAGAGGTTGTTTCAAGTTCTTGGATTGAACTGAGAGAAAATCCAACTGGGTAGAAGTGTCAATTATTTTCTTCCAGCATAAAAACAGAATTTGGGGGTTATTTAGAGACTTTCACTGAGTGGAGAAAAGAGTTCAGCTTTCAGTTAGCCTTTGATTTCTTCTGGTTTCAATGTCCATCCATGTGTTTTTCAGAAGAATTACAGTATAGTCAAGAAATTATGACACACAGTTTTGGTCCATGCAATGGGACTTAGGGCTGTTTTCTTTCATATATTTCTACAGTATATATATCACTGGAAGTAATAATTTAACAAGTACTCAAAAGCAGCAAGACCAGCCGTGTGACCTCATCTCCATCTGATATAGCTGACAGGATAAAAATTTTGTCAGCCATAATTTGCTCTAGACATAGACCCTAAGTGATAGTAGTTTCATACATATTCTCTACTCCAGTTGTTTGACAGATAGCTGTCAAATGATACTGATATCTTAGAAAAATAAGCAGAACCAACATGGATTTTTAAATCATCCATGATGAAAACCAACACAAGCAGCTGTGGAGATTAGTCAGAAGTATGTTTGAATACAAACTCTTTGTTATGAAAACCAGGATACTATAAGCAAGATATCTTGGAAATACACAAGAAGTACAGAAGAACTCTACCTCTCAGGTTTTAGACTGGTGTGTACGGGTCCCTACGCACAATGCTCTTGCCTATATACTAGTTTCTCCACACTCAGTTTCCCAAATAATTGCAGCAGACACCAAGCCACCAGACCTTGACTGGCTGCTGGTGATCCAGAACCTCCCTTGAGACCCACTGTGTGAAGAACCACTTTCTGCACAGCAATGTTCTGGAGACCCCAGGCAAAATGTTGATATCTATGGAACTTAAAATTTCTGTCCACATTTTCTATTGTATTTTCTGTACAAGCAGAGTAGACAAGATAAATGGTCTTGCATGTGAATTCCTCTCTGCAATTTAATAGCCTGAGGTATATCAGCTGTCTAACTATCTCATCTAATTTCATAAAATATCTGACAATTGTGAAAGACGTAGCCCATAGATGTGGAAAGTGGTGTGAAGCAATTTAGGTAGATGAAGTTGGTCTAATTGTATAACACATAGTTCTACTAGTATTTCAATATCTTTTTCATTTTCTTCTAGGAATAATGAAGATATTTCCCTCTTTACAATATCCTGAATCAAATGTATTTCATACTTACACAGTATTGATTTGCTTAGAAACTATTTGCAGGATTTATCTTTAATCTGTGTTAAGTGAGTTTTTCTCTCAAATTAACAAATCTTAGATAATACCTCAGCTCCTGAATTCTGTGAACACTGAATAATTTTAATTAAAAAATTACATGCTCACTTAGAAGTAATTTTAGTCAGAAACAGGTTAATTAATAACAGAAGGCATAAGGAAGTCAAAAAAACAAGTGAATAACCATGTTTCAATTATTCCATTTCAAAGGATTTGTTTCGTGCATTTTGTTCAACTAACGTTAAAACACAATCCAGGTTCTCTCATGTAATAGGCTAGCCAATCTAAACTGAAAAAAAAAAAAGTATTTAAGAGAAAAAAAAAAAAAGCAAAAGACAAGAATTATCTTAGAAAACATCATTGAATTAAGTTTCAGTTTCATCATTCCAATGGCATTTATCAAGCTGTAGCTATGGTTTGCACATTAATAGGGCATTTGGTAAAAGATATTTTAGTCTAGATTTGGTGTGCTAGAAATAGGCAATAGAAGTAATGGGCCATTAATTCTATTAGAGGGAAGGTCAAAAGAGAGACATTAATCACATGTCATTCCAAGTTACTTTGTGAGTGACAAGCGTACTTTGAGTAGAGTCAAAGAAATACTTTGGAGCAAATAACTGTGTTTTCTAGCTCAGGCCAATCTCCCACAGATAGGAAACCAGATTCATGACAGATTCCTGTGTGACACCTTAACACACATCTCATCCTGTTGTGTCTGTGCGTGGCACTCACAGGGTGGTGGTGTTTTCTGATGTGCACGGAATGTTTTCTTGCTGCAGGATCCAGAAACTGGGAATCATTTATGTTTTCGTATTGACTAGACAAGCTCTGATTCACCACAGCATCTTGCATCTACATGCCGTGTTAAAGGTCTCTATTATATTCCAAAAGTCATGG
>NW_008615556.1:0-24216 GCF_000691845.1 Merops nubicus
CCTGACCCCAAACTGTGGCATGTATAGAAATACATACAAAACCAGTATAGACCCCAAATTCCCTGCTGGCAATTAGATCACTGCCACCACCGATGCTGTGGAGCAGGCACTGGGGAAGTCTCAGACTGGACTCGGTGGCAGATGGCAGCTGGATACAGGAGCTGGATTCTAGAACTGGATTTAGGAAAAAAATGGATTTGGATCAAAGACAGAATGGACAGAATCCTCCTGGGATGTCAGCCACTGAAGAAGAGAGTGATCCCTCAACTTTATAACAAATATGATGTACATAGGATGGAACAACTTGTTGGTCACTTTTAAGGTCACCTGTCCTGTTCAGTTGTCCCTGCAGGAGTGGCCTTTTAATATCTGCACTCCCAATGTGGTACACAAGATTTAGCAGTGACCTTGGTCTCCACACCACTCCTTGGTGGTAACTATGAACATGGAGTGTGAAGCTAGAAGAAAAAGCTATGTGAGAAAATGCTGTTAACTTCATAAAGTGAAGTTAGAAGACACTTAGCTGAAAAGTAAAATCACTGCACAGAATTAGTTCTAATTTAAAACAGGAGAATTACGTTATGGAAACATGTAATGAGCAAACTTACTTTTTAATCGGCTTTCTAAAAGCAGTAGTTCTGGGATGGTTTTGTAATGTTTTGTGTGACAGTAAAGTAGTTTACTTTGTTTCTAGTTATTTTTTTTAGAACTTGTCTGACATCTTGAACTTAAAAGACTTTGACAATAGAACTTTGTTTTAATATGCTCACTGATTCAGAACACATTAACCACCAAAAAAATTTGATTTTGTTCAAAAAAGTATCAAAAATTAAACTGAAAATGAGTATTAATCTAAACATGAAATGGACACAACTAGAGATGTAAAAAGCCACATTTCAGAGTAACCTTTAGGTAAACTCTCTCATAAAAGACTTCAACATTTGACCACAATGTATTAACACGTAAATACATATTTGAAGGGTGTTTTTGAAAAATTTTTGTACTTCCTTAAATTTAAGTATTTCAGTAAGTAGTGTTGTATTCATACACCAATATAATTTTTTGCTGTTGTTTTTATATACCAATACTTTAAACTATTTTACCACCTGTAATAACAAAAACATCTTCTATATGAACTATAAATTTCATCATCTATATGTCATTTTCTCATCAATCCTGACTAAACAACTGTTTACCCTGTCCAGCAGATTAAACAGACTAGTATGAAAGTTATGGGAGATAAATGTTTAACAGCTGTTTGTATTCTTAAAACAGTTCATTCCAGATCCATTAGAAACACTAATGGTTATTATCAATATTACCTCCTACTGTCAAAAAACACCTTCAAATGACAGTACCAACCTTGAGGTAGGAACGGCTGAACTGGTTGTTAATCTGTCACTGAACCCCCAGTTTCAGCTACATTAATATTGTTAAAATTATATATTAATGTAAGCCAAAGCTGGTTTGCCTTAATACCAGGGCATAGTATTTGCAGTAGCTCAAGAGCTGGTTCCCAAGACTCAGCACGAGTCATGTATTAGTGGGCTCAAGTTGCACCAGGGGAGGCTTAGACTGAACGTTCAAAAGAATTTCTTTACTGAAAGAGTGGTGAGGGATTGGAACATGCTGCCCAGGGAGGTGGTTAAGTCACCATCCCTGGAAGAGTTCAAAAAACATGTATATGTGGCACGTGGGGAGACGGTTTAATGGTCGCAGTAGCTGGTTGGGTAATGGTTGGACCTGATGATCTTAGAGGTCGTCTCCAGCCTTAATGACTCTGTGACTCTACTGAGAGAGATGGGTTGTCAAGTGGGAGTGATATGTGTGATATTGGTGTTAGGAAGGATGAAGCTACTGACAACAGCCATTGCCCAGGCTGATGCAATCTACCCAGACAGTATTTCTCACTGTTGTTGATGGAGGCCAAGCACTGTGGTAGGCACCATTGCACCGACTCAGCATTTTCATAACCAACCTTTGTTGCCCCTTTTATTGCAGCCCAGCTCCCATGTTGCCATATGCCTCTAATGATCTAAGCATTCATTTACAAACTTGTTAAAAGGACTGAACAGTTTGATTCAAATGAGTATACTCTTAAAAGTAAAAATTCCCCAACATGTCATTTATTTTTGTTCAAATAAACATATTTACAGTATGTTTGTGTTTTCCTCAAAATACAGAGGATTAATAAGGAACATATGGGATTTTGAACAGCAGATCTTTATCAATAGTTCACAAATAGTGCATGTATTTCAAAAGAAAGTCAATACAGAAAAAAATTCTATGGTGTTCTAATAAAGCAACACATTTCATAGCTTATAAAACTAATTCCATTTGCTGGATAAAGCTTTGAAAAAAAAATCTGTAAAATGTGGTCAGATAATTACTATAATCCTGTGTTTTTTCAGGTTATTCAAAATCAATATCTCTTTTCTTCTCCCAGGAAACCAAACCAAACAAAAAGATCATCAAATAAAGAGTATTATAGCATTTTTTTTAAAGACTTTGAAATTTAGTTAAGATACTTTGGTTGCTTAAATTAGTCTGTCAGAAAAGAAGAAACAGTGTAATGGGAGGGATATGGACAAGGTACGTACTTGAGTCACTAGAAGAAGATAGCCTTCTACATAGCTGAATGCAATTATAAATATAACAGAGAGATACTTAATATACATAAAATTTACGTAAAACATAAATGTACGTAATTTACATAAAACCTGAAAGATATTATTTCATTATAGAATTGTTTTCTTTCACTTCTCAAGGTGTATATCTACCTGCTGTATCTATCTTTTCTGGCAGCTTTTCACAGCAGGAAAAAAAACAGGAATAGAATTGTCTTAATTTGTTCCATGATTAGGACTAGGAGGTCAACATGTGACAGGTTTTCTAGCTAATACTAGCTAATCTTACCTAATTTGAAGTCCAAATGCTTACTAAGCTCTCTAAATGTCAGTCATCATTTAAACAAAATCCCCTCTAACATAATGCCATAAATATTGCTTGCATTAGTAAAGCTGATGGTCCTGCTTTATTTAATACAAAAATTGAAAGTTCAGAGCTTAAGAAAGCAAGCCTTTCCTCATCCATAGCAGTGTGATGTGAGACAAGAAAAGTGAATGACACTCCAATGTTTGTCTTAATGCTGTACTCAAATTTGGCACGGGAAGTAAAAAACACAACCTGTTGATGTGCTTTTAATGAAGTAAAACTGTTTTATATTAACTATCTCATCTCATTGTCCTGCTTCCAAAGAAAGACATTTATACTTTTTTTATTTATACAAATAAACAAGAATTCTATTAAAATTATGACAAGAATTCTAGCACATTTCATTTTAGTAGTTTTACTGTCTATCCTGTCTAAGGGTAGTAGATTAAGTATTGAACTCAGCCCCTTCACTTCCTACGCTGCTGCAGGCTGAGTTTGCCTTAGATTTCATTGTGGAACAGATCAAAGGAAGAAATCGGAATCTTCAAGTTTGAATAGCCAAAAGAAAGAAAAACAAAACTCTTTAGGCACTCTATGATACCTTTCATCAGGTCTCGTGTGTAGATGAAATTTCATCAGAATCAGTCCTCTTCCACTGCTGATAATGCTTTTCCTTGAGCCCTGTCTATACGTACAGAGGTTCTGGGAGATGTTATAGGTGAAGGCTGAGGCAAAGAAAGCACTGGCTGCCTCAGCCTTATCTTCATCTATCATGACTAAATCGCTCGATAGTAGGCCTACATTTTTCTTTTTTTATTCTTTTATTGCTAATGCAGCAGTGCATCTCTTCACCTTAGATCCCTTGCAAGCATCGTCTCCAGCTGAGCTTGGCTTTTTCTGCGGCCCATTTAATGTTTTTTTACTTGTAGCCTGTCCTCACTTCTACCTCCTGTGTACACCATTTTTACATTACAACTGAATCACGAGTTACTTGCTTAGTCAGGTTTTGTAAGTCTGTTCCTTTTGCTCAGTATTGAGATGGATAACTCTTGCACTAGGATGAAAGATCTGTCACCTGTCCTAAGCTCCTTTGCTCCCATGAGGTCCCACCTACCAGTCCCCTGAAGAGCTGAAAGCTGTTTTCCAGAATCCTAGGGTCTGCATTGTGCTACTTGCTATCCTCACACCTCTCAGCATGTACTGCCTTACTCCTTGCCTGCTTCAGCCACGGTTCGCCCTGTTTATCTCATCCCTATTCAGTTCTTGGTGGCTTCTTTTTTTTTTCTTTTGTTTTGTTTTGTTTCATTTTGTCTTTTAAATAGCATGTACAGGAAAGCTCTACTCCTCACTGGCCCATCTAGCACTTGCAATGAGAAAATGCCTCCAGCACACTCCAGAAACCTCTTGGATTACAAGAGCCCAGCTGTGTTGCCCTCCCAGGATGTTTCAGGAAGTCTCCCATAAGAACAAGGGTCTCTGATCTGTAGACATCTTCAAGGTGATAAAGATCACTCTGTTTATTTTCTCACCTTGATCAGGTGGTCTGTAACATATTCTTGCTGTAATGTTGCCCTTGTTCTGTTCTGTAATTCAAACTCTTCAATAAGTTCCTCACCTGTCTGAAGAGCTGAAGAACTCCATATACCTGAGCTCCTGCTTCACATACTGAATACCCCATCTTGTTCTTTCTCCTGCCTGACTTTCCTAATGAGCCTGTATCCATCCATCAAACCATCACAGCACTCCAGACACATGAGCTGCCCCTGTCTTGATTATTGTAATTATGTCTCACACTGCACTTGCTCCTTCTGCTTGTTTCCTAGGCTGCGTGCATTTGTGCACAGGAAATTCACAGGTGCCCTTTGTCACCTACCTCATCCTTTCTGAAGGCTCTTTTACTCCCATTACTCTATGCCATGTGCCACATCATGCTCGACAGTCAGTTTTTCACTTACTTGCAAACTGTCAACATCATTCTCAGTGTACCTGATTTAACATCCTCCTAATAAACAAGCAGGACTCCAGGCAAAGATGCTTTTATGCTACCATTGTCAAATGGGTCCTGTCTCGTGCTAGCAGTCCTCATTTCTCAGAAAGTGACCTACAATCTTAAAGGCTAAGGCAGTACCCATGACACCAGGCAGTTGCTAACTCACAGGGTTTATCCACTTCTACCTGAGACCACCACTTGGCCTCCAGTGTCCTTCGTCTTTATCCTCAGACCTCTGTAGCATCTATTGGTTTGATTCCGATCTTCTTTGGCAGAGATACACATGAAGAAAATGAAAGGGAACCTGAGAATGGGAAAACCCTTGGCTGTCTCTCTGGAACCATCCTCTCTACCCTAGCTCAGGACCTCTGCGAACAGCAAGATTCATGGCAAGCAAAGAGCAACCTGGTACGTCCGGTCAGATGTGGGGTGTTTCCATCCCTGAAAAAAGGGACCTTAAATCACCATCACCCATTACTTCCTCTTGGTGCTAGTGTTCTGTTCAGCCTCAGCTCTCTCTAAGGCTTCTCTTAATGGAGCTTGCTCCCTTGCAGAGGGTAGTACTATCAACTCTGAATTCTGATCTAAGGGAAGATAAGGGGCCTTTCTTTTGCTGCCGGAGGTCACAAGCCTCAAGCCTCTGCCATCTTCTAAGTCTTTACTTGTCATGGATTCAAGCATGGCTTTTACCTGTCCCCTCTGCCCTGCATCACAGGCCTTGGGTCTTCCCCTTGTAAGGTTTCTTGTGAAGCCCCTGTCAACCTCACATTCACCTGCCCCGAGAGGACACAACATGCTCTGCAGCTCCTTGCCCTGGTGACAAAAGGGCCTTGACCAATGCACACCTCCTGTTGTACTGCCGCTGCCCTCATAGAGGCCCATCACTCCCTGCTGCCCCGGCCTGGCTGGCTGCATACCTCCCCAGGAGTTCTGTCTGGGTCAAAACATCCTACTTTTTAATCCAGTTGTATTTTTTGACTCTACAGAAGCTATAAACCTTCTCTTGTACTTTTTCTGCCAAGTTAAAAAGATACAGTATTTCAGTTTTTCAGCACAAGTTACTGTTTTTTTCTTGTGTGTTTCACCTTGCACAAAAAAAAAAAAAAAAAAAAAAAAAAAAAAACAACTTGTTTTCTCTCATGGTAAGCTTCTGACAGTGGTATCCTGTTTCTCTGGAGGTATTTCACACACAGAGGTCTGCCCTTCTTGGCATGTCAGTAATCTTGATGCAATGGAAGATGCATAGTCATCTCCCAGACTTGAGAGGTCCCAGGACAAGGTCCAATAAGGTGTAACCTGTAGTTTATCAAAGGTGGAACAAGAAATTACCACATTATTTTTCAGAATACATATGGCAAACAGGAAATGATACAGGAAAACTAACATCCAGTATTGTTAAGAGATGTAGCAAAATGTCTCTTGAACTACAGATATACTCTCCTCATCCATGGAACTCCGGAAGAGCTGAGGTAAAGAAATACTAAAAAAAAGCCATTCACATCTTTCTGTTACTTTTATTCATCCTACAAAGCACACAAATAAAGTAGCATATAGGCAAGTGCCACTTACTATCATTTTGCTTGTCAAATACCTGCAGACAGATACAGAGCACTGCTAAACGTAGCATGTTTTTTTGCAGGGAAGTAACACTTTAATCTGAAGGTTTAGTAATGGGAACTGAATCTGCATGTATTATGTATGAATCTGTTTCACCCTGTAAATAGTGGAATTACATTGTCAAAAGATAAGATGGCAGTTTCATGCTTGACAAACCTCAGTCTCCTCACTGGATACGCTGGATAGAGAACTATTTTTTTTTTTTTTTTTTTTTCTAGTTAGGGCAATTCACTTACTACCATTTTTGTTGCAATTAAAACACACTATTTCCAAAGCACTAGAGACACTGTTAATTTGCTTGTTATGGCTCCTTCTCAATTGTACAGGCCTTTCATATGTTCATACACAAATACATATTATAATCTGTGATAACAAACATGGAAGCATTGCCACTTTAATTCATTTTCGTTTGCCTTCTTTAAAGTAGCTGCTTTCCCTGGTCAATTGCGTGTTAGTGTTCAAATACTTTGCAAAAGCAGGTACCATTCTAGACTTGTTTGGGATGAACCCCCACAGTCAGCAGCTATAGCACAGACCAGGCCCTCATAATGCTATTTGCAGAAAGCTGTGATGACAGAGCAAAACGAAAGGCAGTGAGCTGTCAGTAAGAGGTATCATTTATCCACAGTCTTTATCCACATGCAAGGCTCAGTGATCCACAGTACTGTTTGTAAAAGGAATAGCAATGTGTAACTTGAATTCTCTTTGCCATCCATTAACAACTCTTAGGAAACACTGTAAACAAAATAGGATTTTGTGGATTAACTACGCCAATTGCAGTTAAGCATTTTACTCTTTTGGTTTTTTTAGTTGTGAAACAAGTTAAAGACTTCAGTCTGCACTGTAAGACATGAGTCTCCGCTTCTTATTTCAACCATTGATTTCTCCAGTTTAATGGTGAAAAAAATGTCCTGGCCACAACATCTTGAAAGGACAAAACTTTTAGAACAGTCTACTTCTTCAAGGTAGTTTAAGGGCACATATTTTGACTTTTTCTCCCGCACTTAGCTTAAGGTTACCCTTCCACTAGAAAGCTTTCTGACAAAAGCACTAATTACAGATCCTTTCTTGCTTATGAGTTTATTAATTCTGGGAAATCTTAAGCCACTAAGGTATCACAGTCCTCCCCAAACATAAATATGCCACAAACTGAGTAACAGCACATCTATTATGATACAGGTACCCACATGTTTTGAAAAGAGATTGTAAAAATTCAAATGAAACAATTAGTTACCTTCCTGAGAGAAAAAGGAATCTATCATAACTCACAAAACTTTAACAATAAGTCTTAACAAACATCATTAAACTAAGTATATAAATAAAGTAAATGAAAAAAAAAAAAAAATGTTTACCAATATAAAGAATAAAGATAGTAACAATTAAAAATTACACCAAATGCTTTCAGAATAAACTAGCCTCTAAAATTTTTTCTTTTATTTCTTCTTGTTAAAAAAGTCCATATTTAAAAGGGGGAGGGATATCAAGAACCAACTATAACAACACATTATGGTTATAAAAGAGCTGTAAGTAAAAAGAACAGCAAACCCAACAACAAATACAGGGGTAAAACAGCTTGGAGAAGAGTACTGCACCTCAGTAAGCATTTGCATTACATCAGCTGGCTGTACTGCTGGGAGATTCTTATGAAATCCTGTCCTGCACTAGTTACCTAAATTAAAACTGGAGACTACTGAGTAGTGAATGGGCATTGCATGATGCTCATCCCAGTCCTTGGCTTCCAGGCATCCTCAGTATGAGAGTCCCTGAAACATGTCTCAATAGCCTGGATGTCTTGGTCTCATTGGCAAAGAAAGATGATAATTTAATCCAGTGGTGAACAGCCCAGATTCCTTCCGACATGGAAAGATTTGGAATTGCTCAGGAAACTATTTCTGTCCCATCACGTAGCCTTACTCCAGGACACTCCACTTGTCAATAAATTTCTTAGCCTACCTGAAATGAAACAAAAATTTTTAAAAATTATTCTGGTTAGTTAGCAATTTAATTTGTTGGGTTATTTACCATGCGTGAAGATTGGTGATGCTGAAGAACTTTTATATGGTAGAAATATTCCATAAAAAAGTTGTGTAAAAAAATAGTGATTAGAAGTACAATTTCTCTATCAAATAAGCAGTACATGGTCAATCTTCCTAGCAGCTGGAGCTGGAAAAGTTTTGTTTCTTTCTTTTTCTGTCAATATAAGGAGAAAGTGCAACAATGATCATGTACCTTCAGGCATTGTTTTGTCTCCTTAGAAATACATGCTCATGAAAGCTCTTGCATTTGATGTCCCATCCTGATGAGGGAAAATAGAGCTTCTAAGCTTTTGTGGATTAGATTTCACTTGTAAAAGAAATTTTAAGAGAAATAACAGTAACAATTAAAATTCTAATAAATCTAACTTTCCAAGACCTGAGTTTTATTCACACCCCTTTTTTACCTATGCAACTTGACTTCAGTAAAGCATAAAATTTCTGATCTAGACAGCTAAATTGGAGAAAAAAAAAAATAAAAATTAGGCCTTCTAAGTTCTGCCTCTTCTTTTTTTCTGTTTTAGAGAGCTTCACTGGCTCTGAAAATATTCAGTTCCTCATACAAATTGGTGTTATGTATAAGCTTCCTTTATTAGCCATCCAGCTTTAATACCTCCCAGTTTTCAAAATCAGAAACAGCATTATGCTGACCTACCCTGGGAACAAATGAAAATTTCCTACTGGGTTTTATCGGATTTTCTATTGGTAAAGAGAAATGCAATGGATAAGGAAGTAAATTAAAGACACCTGACACACAATAATTTGCAGACATTGGTGCTAAGTAATTAGTTAAGGAAGAAAATGATTTAGTTTTTCATGCTAACATGCAATAATTTGAGAGATTAATGATACTGAGTATATCATGCAGTCATTAAACTAGTTCTGAAAATACTTGTAACATGAAATACAATATAGGCTAAAGACTGAGGTATGCTTGTAAGACAATTGCTTTAGCTTCTAAACACTCCAGTATGATTTTGTTCAACCTGAAAAAGAGCATATATTACATTTGGTTTTGTTCTTTAAGAAGCATTTTTTTGTGTTTCTGTCACTTTTACTTTACATCAGTAGGAAAGATGCTACGTTTGGCTAAAATATCTGCTTTTTTGATATAAATGATGGATATAATATGATTACTTCACTCAAAGCTTGATTCACAAAAGGACCTTTGTCTGATATAAGTTCACATAAGTGAGTCAAGGCGTATAATATATGCATGATCAAAACCAGCGAGCGTGACATTTGAAGGTCACATCACAGGGCAATAACAGAAGGGAAATTATTATGCATTATTTTACCATAAAAAAAAAGGAGTAATAACAGTTATAAGAGAACAAAACTTTTAACAGGATTCATGATAAACTAGTATAATACCAAAAAACCCTATCCAAACCTCTAAGCTGATGCCTTTCCTATATTGCTTTATATTTAAAACAAATCTTATGCAATGTTCACAGAAGATATATATTTTATATATTAGTAGCACATAAAGCATTAGGGAGTGTGAAAACCTGTCCATTGGCCACATTTCTGTGCTTATACTGTACTTTGGGATTTTTTTTATGCCTGAATACAATAAAGAATGTAGACACTGCTGTTATACAAAAGTAGCATAAGCAAGCAATCTGATAAAAGAAGTTTTTAATGGAATCTCAGGAGGAGGGCTCATAAAATATGTAGCTTTACCCTGGGAATACTCTGTGTGAATTACTTACTGGTGAAATGAACTGGATAAGGCATAAGTCATAAGAGGGCACTGCAATTAATCTACTCTTTCCTCCTGATTTTGTGATGATGAATGGCAGACTGGAAAGTGACTGTATTGAGGACCTAATTAGTGAATAGTTGCTGATGTGAAAACCAAGGAAAAAAGGAGCCTGAATTTGTCCTGACAGAAGCACAACTGTTGGAAAGAAAAGGTAAGCAGCTCTGTGACAGATTACCCTACAGTCACTATTCTGAAGTTTATGAACCACCACATCCAGGTTTACATACCTGCAGTAGGCCATACTGATACACTGAGCTGTGTCAGAAGCTGCATAGATGGAGAACAAACGAAGATGGTTCCGATACCCAAAAACCTACAAGTAGTTATAAGTAGAGAGCTGCATTCTAAAATTTCAAGCAGGACAATGTCAGGTAGAAAAAAGTTGGTGACATCAAGCCAGAGAAGGTCAGTATGCTGCAAACAGGACTAGCCAAAATACTTACACTGAAATGTTGATAAAAACATGGATTTTATTAACTAACTTTGGAGCTGATGAACTGCAACACTAGAGGGAAAGTCCCAAATTTAATTCTGGGAGGAAGTGAGGTAGGAAGGCTTTGTCAAAACACCCAATATCCTTCCTCTCCCTGTTTATTTTGTTACTGAGTTCTAGCTTCAGTCTCTCCTGGGGTGGTCCTAACTGTGTTATCATCAAGAGCCTTCTAACGTCTAATCTCCACAATTTTGTATCACAAATCACCACACTTGTACAAAAAGACTACATGGTGATATTAAACTAGATCCAAGGTGCACATGGAAGCAAGAAGCTTCACAGGGATTTTATTTAGCCAGCTTCTTCTGAATGCCACTTTATCAAAGCTCTGAATTATCGTCCTAAATTTTTTTCTTCTTTTTTAAATAAAGGCTTTGAATCTCCACTGATATTTTTTCCTTGTTCTGTTCTACTCCACACAGCAACACAGTAAAAAAAAAATAAGTTAAAGCTTACATATTAAGCCATAGAGACTTACCTAAAAAAAAAAAGAAAAAAAAAAAAAAAAAAAAAAAAAAAAAAAAAAAAATCATTACCCATCAAGTGCCAAACAATGAAGTTTCTTACCTATGTTTTTTGTGGTCTGTGTTTGAGGATGTATATAAGCTTTCCTAAGTAAGCAAACAAGTTCTCCCCTTTCTTAAACACTCAGCTATTTATGAGATATAACTCAGTAAGCACTTTCTTTCCCAATAAATGTGGCAGTTAATACAAAAAATATTTTAAAGACTTCCTTATGGTGTGTTGTGTTCCTTAGTGAATGTTAACTAGGCTTTCAGAGAGTGAAATTTCTTTAATAAATGAAATTTAAGATGAAGCTTTGTTGAGTAGTGAGAGTACATTTTACCAAAGCTAACTCCTTATGCATGCTTCTTGCATGGTGTCAACATAATACCAAGAGAAATAACACTGAACAATTTGTTAGCTTTAAAATGCTTCTACCCAGGTTTAAGTTTTAAAAGCATTAGTGTAGACTGCAGGTATGATACTAAAACATCTTGGAATCATGAATTTTCCTACCAAGAAGATATTAAATTCAAAAGATAATTGTGAAAATAGATATGACATTATTTAAATCACCTAAGCAGAAACTTCTCACTAGCAGATATACTAAGACAAAGTTCTTTTAAGAAAAGCAACCTGCAGATTTAAAGCAGAGACTGAAACAGTGAAAAATCTAGACATTAAAAAAATATATTGTGAATGTTATCACCAGAAGAATTCAAGGAAATGTACATTTTTGGATCAACTGGCACATAAGGCCCATAAATCTTCATGCTGGCTTTTCTGTACTACTTGATTTTCTTTTCTGCATTTCTAGCATCGCTCCTGCTCCTGCTTCTAAGAGCTAAACACAGATCACACAATACAGTGCTTTTTACTAGTCTCGGAAAGGTTTAGGAGGCAATTCCCTTGAGCCTGTTCGTAGGCTTCTCTGATGTCATGTTTTAAGCCCACCAGCAACAAAGCATCAGGAAATCACTTGCTCACTCCTCCTCTGGTGGGATGGGAAGAAGAAAACACAACAAAAGGCTCCAGGGTAAAGACAAAGAACAGAGTGGGCTTACTCACCAATCATGGTCATGGGCAAAAGACAGATTTGACTTGGGGAAACAAAATCAATTTAATTTAAACAAAGCCACCACCAATTCACCAACTGAAGCAGAGAGTAGGACAGTGGTAAATACAAATCAGTCTTAAAACACCTTCCACCCACCCCTTCCTTTTTCCTAAGCACAGCTCTGCTACCTGCTCCCCCCCAGCAGCCCAGGGAGGCATGGAATGGGGGTTGTGGTGTGTCCTGGTCTGTCCCATGATATTTCTGCAGCTCCTTAGAGTCACAGAATCATTAACATTGGAAAAGACCTCCAAGATCATCAAGTCCAACCACCAACCCAGCTCTACTGTGACTGTTAAACCATATCCCCCAAGTACCACTTCTGCACATTTTTTTAACACCTCCAGGAATGGTGACTCCACCACCTCCTTGGGCAGCCTGTTCCAGTGCCTCACCATTCTTTCAGTAAAGAAGTTTTTCCTGATATCCAATCTAAACACCCCTTGGTGCAACTTAAGCCCATTTTCTCTTGTCTGTTGCTAGTTACCTAGGAGAAGGGACCAACACCCACGTCTCTCCAACCTCATTTTACAGAGTTGTAGAGAGCCATAAGATCTCCCCCTCAGCCTCCTCTTCTCCAGACTCAAGAATCCCAGTTCTGTCAGCCACTCCTCAGAAGTCATGTTCCCCAGACCCTTCACCAGCTTTGTTGCCCTACTCTGGACCTGCTCCAACATATCACTATCTTATACTGTGGCGTCCAAAGCTGAACACAGTACTCAAGCTGAGGCCTCACCAGTGCCTCCTTCCTCCTGAGAAGGAAAACGTCTCACAATCCTCCCCTGCTGCGACATGGCATCCCTCCCACAGGAGACAGTCCTCCACAAACTTCTCCAGATAACATGGGTGTCCTCCGCAGGCTGCAATCCTCCCAGTGATTGGGTGCTCCAGTGCACACCTCCCTCAGAGCCACAACCTTTGGGTGCAGCCATCTGCTCCAGCGTGGGGCATTCCATGGGATACAGATGGGGTTCTTCTTTGCCATTGATCTACAAGTGCTGCAAGGGCTCAGCCTGCCATCTCACCATGGGCCAATGGCTGCTCCAACATGCCTCCCCTGCTCCTTCCTCACTGACCCTGGGCATCTCTGTAGTTGTCTCTCCTGTCCCACTCCTCTCCCAAACAAAAGAGCCTACAAACAAAAAGAAGAACTCACCCAACAGGTTTTTTCCCTCTGAAGTTATTGCAGAGGCACTCACTGGCTCAGACTTGGCCAGAGACAAGTCCAACTTGGAGGTGGGGGAGCTTCTCAAAACAACTGGCATTGCCCCTCCTTCATTACCAAAACCCCACCAGACGAACCAAACATATCTGATTAGATGGTGAACTTGATTCTGCAAGTGGTGATGCGGTATTTATGTGAGGTTTTATTGAGTTTTCAGAGGTAATTCCAAAGTAGGTAGCCAGATGAGAGAAACATCCTGATTCCCTTGTGGTCTCAAATTATACTATAAAACTGTAATTTTTTGTGAGGCAGTTTTTGTGCCTGTTCATGCAAAAAAAGGATTATGACCCATAAATATCATGGTAGCATTTTAGCCTGAAGATAATGGGGAAGATTTTCATTAACTATTAATTTTTGATCATAATTAAGAGCAGCTTAAGTCCTTTTGTCCAGGATAGTTCGACTCAGGATGCAACTTTTGGATGAAATTCTAAAAGTGATTGCTCAATACTAAAAAAATCTGAGTACAAACAAAGCTGTCACACAGCAACATAAAGGCAGACAGAGTGCTATAATTAACTTGCAGTGGGAAGTGCACAGATGAAAACAAAAAGCTACAATGATTCACAGTGGTGATTCTAAACATAATATAAAGCCTATAGTCATTTCTGTGGCATAGAATATAGTTTTTAAAATGTTCCACTCCCACTAATGTTCATATGCAACTGGAAAATCAACACTCCTAGGGCTTTTGAAAGACTCAACCATGCTGTCTTCAAATCAAGGCCCAAAGTTTTACTTTTTCCCCTCATATATCCTAAGGTAAAAGGCAACACGCTGCAAACATGATTATAGAGTTTTCTGATGGGGCAGAATTCTCTTAAATAAAAGCTGTAAAAGTTTTATTTCAGCATTCATCAAACTACCCAGAGAGTGCGTAGAAATTAATGAACTTACTTCAGATGTCTGTGTATGTGAGAGCAGGTATGGGTGCTTGTACTTGGAAAAAAGTTATTTTTTTTATTCCAAGAAGTAAGATTTTCTTTTTAAAAAATAGTCTCTTGACAATATACTCCATAACCAATCCTGGCAAATAGTAATCCAAGGAGACTGGCTACTATATCTGTGTACTATGCACATCAACTGATGGATTTGTTCAGCTCTAAAGAAGCTTTCAAGGAACAAACAATAGAAGACATCAGCTTTATGTTCTTAAGCATTCCCAAAGACAGTTTTAGTCCAGTGAGATGTAAAGTTGATGATCCTTCATCAGTAAGTATATAGTTTTCTTTGAGGCAATCAAAGCCTGATAATATCCTAAGTTCAAGTCTACAGTTAGCTTTATAAACATGTATTGAGAGCACCAGGCTAGTGTTAAACAGAGGCATCCATCCCTGCTGGATTTCCAAAACAACAGCATTCTGTCAGAATAGAGAATGTTGTCACCAGTTTCCCAGACTAATTCTAGCATATAAGAATGAGAAGCATACTAGCATTTTGTATTAGATCAGATTCTCATCATTATTTTCTGTCAGATGATAGCTCACTCAGTAAACAGACCTAAGGTAAAAGACTTCAACCCTTTGGAGGTGGCACTAAAACATTTGCTTTCCTGCCTATGAATCAGTATGAAAATATGGCATGTCTGCCTTCCCTTTTATTACTGTAACTCAAGATAATGGAAGGAAAATGAGCCATATAGCTGCAAAGGGAAAAACTTAGGAAAGGAGAAAGTTACTTAGCAGCATCGCAGAAAGCTAATTGTCTTTGATGTAAGCAAACTGAAATAGAGGGAGTTAAATTTTGAAGTCAGTCTTCAGACTAAATTCTTACTGAGTTGGGGATTTACCCTGAACACCAACTTCTGAATTTTGAACAAAATTATTTTAAAGAGGGTTATAAGCTCATCCTTGAAAGAACGGCAGAATGCAAAGCAAAATATATCTATAAGTCCATGGAAATCGAATAGCTTTTCAAGGCCAGGCATACATCAAAGTGGTTTATAACCTTAGGACCTCATGAAAGTTGACTTTGTATTGAATATAAATAAATAAAACAGCAAAAATATTTCTATTTATTTATTTATTTTAATAGCACTGCAAACACTTGAATATCACATGCTAATTCATGACATAGTCAACTTTCTGCATTGCATATAATCAGCTCAAGAAGCTATAGCTGAAACATCCTCAATAACTGTGTTTGCTTCAAGACAACATGTCATTAAAAAATCAGACATCTATTTTACCCACCTGCTGCAGTGCTTGCCATCCTACCATATAGGCTTTTAGCTCTGATGATTAAGCTATTCATTTTCTAATGGTAGTGATTTGAAGCACAACATTTTAATCACTTTGAAGGAAATCACTTCTTCATATATGTAGTTGAGTTTTGAGAGCAGCTGTGAAATATTCCATGAATTTTGTTTACTTAACACTGAACATTATCTGTGAATGGCAACATAATTAGCAAATACATGGGAATATTCCCAACTATTCCTGTCTCTGCTTCTGACTTACAGAGCCTAGTGAGTTAAGTGTTCTGTTGCCTCTCTACATTGCTTTCTTTGTAAACGGAGAACTCTTAATTTAAAGAGCTTTGACTGGCCCTAACAACATTCATTGAAAAAAGCTGTGGCTTTATGCATTACCCATGAAGAAAACAAATATGTTTTTCCCTCCCTTATAATTTTATTTTTCACTCTTACCAAAGATGTATGATAACATACGTAAACAAATCTATATTTTCATTTTCAGCAGTAAAAGTCATCTTTGGTTACATCACATTTAATTACACAGAACTCACTGATTAAAAGAAACCCTACTGTCTTATTTCTGTCACTTTGATATATTACCCCAATTTCACCAGAAGATTCCTCCTGGCTTACACTTTTGGTTAGTGTTTTCATAAATACCTTCCCTAGGCAATTTATTCTGTTAGGAACATGTATGACATTGGAAAATCTTTTTCCCTTCAGACTAGAGTTGCTATGATTTATGGACCTGATCCTGCTCTGTAAAGTAGATAAAAGTCCTTTTTGAACTAGATTCACCGTAATGTTATCCCAATTTTCTGCAGGAGTAACTCCATTACATGGAAGCTGCTTATGAAAAAACTGCTATAGTGGAGCAGGTGAAGTAAACAAAGGTCACATTTTTTCACAGTGTTATTGCCACTTTCTACGTACCTTTTCTTTCCATTTTGATGGATGTTCTTAATTTTTATCTTTCATCTTAAGCAAATTACACCGTGTACAGTGTGAACACGTACTTTAAAAATTACTAAAACAATTCTTCCACTCTGGTGATATAAAAGAAGTCTTGCATAAAAAATTATAATTAATAGTCAATTTTGTCTGTACGAGAGAATCCTCAGAAATCTTTGCTCCCATTTTAAAGTAAAAAAGAAGTTAGATTTAGTCCATTAAATTTCCTACACTCCCCACCACCCTGATCTTCAGATGGCTCTCTCCATGCTTCAGTTGCTTATTTTCTCCATTTCTCATAAAATCACAGAATCAAAACAAAGCAGGCTAGAAGTGACTTCAAGAAATCCTCACATACAATCTCTTACCCAGAGTAGAATCAACACTGAATTAGATCAAGTTGCCCAGGACTTTGTCTAGCTGGGCTGTAAAAACATCCAAAAGCAGTCTCTCTGGGTAACACATTTTAATGCTCGATTATGTTCAAGGAGAGCATTTTTTTTCCCCCCTTATGTCAAATCAGTACCTCAATATTGTCCAAAACATGCATTTTAACACCTGCTCTTTTTTTTTTTTTTTTGTAACTTTAAAAATAAAAATGTAAAATAAGCCTTTTCTTTCCAGTGACACAGAAATAAATCCTTTGCTGAACATAATCAAAATTACTTGCAGGACCAAACCTTATATTAAGATTAAATTAAATGTCCCTTCTGGCATAAGACATGAAGATTGGCCAGACTGTCACCCAAGAGCTTATACATCCAGCAGGCTATTTTCATGAACAAACAGAAGAAATTTTCATAAACATCATAATTAAATCATCTGCCTAAAAACCTCATGCTTACTACCATCAGTCTAGTACATTCAACTTTAGTTAACCCAAGCATATCAGGACCTCTCCAGTAATGGAGAAAAATTATACTCTTGCAGTTGCTGATTTACAGTAATTATCCTCAAGCTTGAATTTGCCTTCCTGTTCCCTCCAAACAGCTGGTATCTAAATCCATTTGTTTCTTGCCCTGGCTCCACAAGACAACCTTCTGTTCAACTCTATGCAAATTGCTTCATTTCATGCACGCTGTTCTTATTTTTCTTATAAACCAAGAAAAATATACAATTCAAACAAGGCAAAATCCTACAACTGTTAGTCATCAATATCCAATCAGAGGCTGGGTTTTAACCTCATTTTCAGCTCTTCCTACCCAAAGTCTGTTGGCTTAACCTCACAATTACGTCCGGTTTGGAATGCAGTTCCCTTTAACTGCTTTCCTAAAGAAGCCCAAAAGTTTCTACAGAAGACAGAGTTTTTCCTGACCTTTACCAAATTTAAACAGTCTTCTTTTAGTCTTCTAGCCTTAGATGACAACTAGCAGCTAAGTCACATCCCTCAGAGCTCACTCTCTTTCCCATGCAGTTTATTGTAAGACTACAGCTAAATTACTTAAGTACCTTTTTATTTTGCCCATGGATGTCTCTGACACGCACATGATTAATATTCCACTGAAACAGTATAAAAAATGAGGACATTTGGTATGTCAGTATGTGAAATAGCTCTACAAGTCCTTACATTTGCACCATGACAAAGTTCTTGACTTGAAATCAGATGTTTCGGAATAGCATAATGGAATGTCATTTATTGCAAATACTAAGAAGAAAATGGTGTTATAGTTTATTGTGTAATAGGACATTAACTTTTGCAATATCCTAAAATCAAACTGCTTCTTTGATGAGTCAAATTCTATCACTTATGTTCCAAAACACTGTGAAACTGTCATTCAACATTGTCAAATATATACATTTGTTAGAGATTAACAGTAATTTTATGTTAAGAGAATTAAAGCCCTGACATCTTAGTCTGAAGTCATGTTCTCCAGCACTCACTCTTACCTGGTATTGTCCAGCCTACCAGTATCCTGTTAGAATTAGTCTGGAGATGGTAAGAAAATAAAGGGTATTACTGTTATTTCCTTTTCAGTGCTCTCTCACTTGCTACTAAAAAACAGCACAAAATCCTGCTTCCTTAAAGACAAGGTATAAACATGAAATAGTTTCTAAGGTTACTTTTTCAGACAGTTCTGTGACTTAAGGTGTCTCGTCTTTTACCCTGTCTTGGCACAAATGATTGGCACTGCTTGCTTATTTTCTCCTTTGAGTCTGATTCACACATGCAGGAAAACACAGCAACAAAATAAAACTACTCTTTTTTCATTTGTCCTCAGAAATCATTCTCTCACTCCCCATGAGAAACTTTTTGCTCTAGTGTATTTTTTCACCTTCTTTGCTCCACATGAAGTTTCATCATTTATTTAACCTAAACACAAGATATTTAACATACCTATCACTATTAACAAGATCTGTGCTTACTTACAGATTAAAAAGAGGTCCTCTGTTCAGCCAGCTGGCTCTTGTGAGTCCAGGTCAGAGTTGCACATCTCCCCAGATTCCTTCTGCAGGAGTAGGAGTAGTAGCTCCAGCTGTGAATTCTCATAAGAATTCCTATAATAAATGTTGCCAAAAGATAAGCCTCTCAGGCTAGGTCTAAACTACAAGACCAGGAAAGTCTAACTACCACATTTAAATATGAGATCCAGCAACATCATGGCTCAATATCTGTGGAGACACATCCATGTACTACCACATACCTTGCCTCCCAACTAATTTCCATCAGAGGAAAGCCTGGCAAGCTGAAAAGGAGCTGCAACGCCCTTACATGGTCACATTTTTCCTAGAAGTGATTAAGGGAACAGGACAATCGAGTATACCATGTAATACACTTGCCACAGTCCCATCATACCCTCCATTAATTTACTGCTCTTCTTTATTTCTTAAAAAAGTTATATCTAAAACCATATAATCAAACAGCGCTGCTTTTCTACTATAAGCCTCATTTAGTAACACTTGATAAGAAACAGTGTTGCATAGTGAATTTGCCCTGCAGACCGTCTTAAGGATCTCACTTCCCCTACCCCTGCTTTTTTTCCAACAGCATAACGCTTGCAGTTCACATAAATATTAGTTATGATACATTTTTTTTTTTTACATAAGTGGCTGCTTGGTGTGTATGGTTACGAAAAGTACCAAAGTATATTTTAATTCACATGAAATGATGAACCCTGAACAGTGTTCCTTTAAAAAGAAAAAAGAGAAAGAATAGAACAACAATTTGAAATTTCAAGTATTTTATATATAACTCAAAAAAGTAACTATGTGCCCTGGTTTGGGGTAGAACAGGGCTGGTTCTGTTCAGTAATTTTAACTGTCCAGTTATTGGTCTTCTAATTAACTGCCTTGTCTGAAGTCAGCAGCATTTTCACACGCTGTCTGCTATGAGCAATGATAACACCCATGTTTAGAGTTACTGCCAGGAATTTATATGCAGACCAAGGCCACTGCTAAGCTTGTGTGCCACGTAGAGGAGGGCAGAAAGTAAAACCACACCTGCAGGGAGGAGCAGACAAGATAAATGACTCCAAGATTCACCAATGGGGTATTCTATCCCATATCCCTCATATCCAGTAAAGCTGAAGGATCATGAGGGGCAAGCCCTTCCGTCGTCCTTCTGCCTTTCTCTTCAGTTGTGCTGCAGTGGACAGCATCTGAGGAGGACTCCATCCATCCTGCATTTGATCCCAAGCCCTGTGTTCCTGAACTGAGTTCCAGAATCCAGCTCCTGTACCCAGTCGCTGTCTGTGGCTGAGTCCAGTCTGGGACCCTCTACCCGGAGGCTGCTCCCCAGCGGGGGGTGACGGTGACGTGTTGTCATCGGCGGGAGTTGGGTTCAGTACTAACTTTGTATATATTTGTACATATTCTATTTTATTATCATTATTACTATCTTTATTAGTGGTAGTATTAAAGCTGTTTTACTTTTCTAATCAATAAGTCTCTGTCCTTTATTCCCTTTCTCTTTCGCTTGGGGGGGGGGGGGGGGGGGGTTACAGAGGGGATTTTAATCAATAAGTCTCTGTCCTTTATTCTCTTTCTCTTTCGCTTGGGGGGGAGGGGGGGGGAGGGAGGTTAACAGAGAGCATCTGTTACAGTTCTCAGGGTGGCCTTGACCCCAAACTGTGGTACTATGGCTAGAAAAATGAAGCCAAATACTCATGAAATGTTCTCAACTTACCATCTGTATCTCCATAAAGACCACTTGCTGTGAAAGTAAAATCCTTTCCTACATAGTATCTGCTATTGCTTGATGAAATGTACATGTAATCATGTGGATGACATCTTGAAAATAGGCTCTGAATTTAAATTAAAACAAATAAAGGTATTGACATTTTATAAGGTATGTCCAAGGTTAAAAACTACATTTCATATATTCTGATACAGGAAAGAAGAATTACACAATAGTACACACTATTGCATACTGCATTACAGCAGTATAAGCATACTACATATGTAGTATGAGAAAATCTGTATACTACATTTTTTACATCTTATATCTTCACCTTTGTAAGAACACAAGAGAGCAGTAAAGCTTACCTGGCATTTCACATTTCAGTGAAAAAAGTCACCCCTGAGGACTGAACAAGAAGTATTTTCTTTCCTTTGTATCCTTCTAAACTGAAGGAAATACGAGGGGGTCTCATTGTTTATATGAGAGCCTTCTTAAATTCTTTATCAGAAAAGATATCTTTCATCCCCTATTCACATTCTAACTGTGGTGTTTGAGCTGGGAAACATCATGTTTTGCTTCTTATAGCTATTCTGTGTTAGACAAAAAAAATAGAAAGAGGCACCAGAAGGCAGAGGAGTGAAAGAGAAAGTGATTTGCAATCACAGCTGTAAGCCATTGTGGCTTCTGAGGCCAGGCATCAATTGTTTCACCCTCTTCCAGTCCATACAGTTCCTAGCCAAAGCAGCTGCCTCTAAAACAGAAATAGTGGTAGCTTCGTGGAAGGCAGGGGCTTCTCACTCCTGTTATGATATGAACTCAGAAAGATGCAGGAGCCAGAATTTTATGCTTTCTTATGAATTTGTCCCCAGTAGGACCTCCACAGCAGATGCCCATCATTTCCCATATTAAATTCAAATCTCCTGTATAATATAAGGCATGCCTATTCTGAACTAAGTAATAACAGAAACTGACATTTTCCTTCAAGATAAATACATTGAATTAGATTGTTGGTCAGAAAAAAAGAACATAAAATACATATTTAAGTCTATTCTTATTCAGAATGTGTACTTTAATCACAGTTAAGTCTTTAGATATCTTGTGGAGATGCTTTGCCTACTGGGATTCTTGAACTGAATTTGTGCCCTATTTTGAATGAATAGAAGGTATTTTACCCTCTCATTCAAAGGACTTTAAGTTTTCAAGTGGGACGAGATCTTAGTGTTAGTTTCCTCCCCAATATCCATCAAGTGTCTCAGATTCTGGTCTACCCCCATCCCTCCTAGTTCCAGGATGTTCCACCAAGAGCATTTTTATGGCTGTTGAAAAGTCCTATTCCCTACCAATAACTAGCAGCTGGCAGAATGAATAGCACAGATGGCCCTGCTTATCTCAATGGAAGAAGGACGCATAAAACACTTTTCTATCTTCCTCAGATCTTTCCTCCAAGGTTTCTAAAAATAGCAACACACAGGTTAACTGACATAATTACAGACCATCCTTCTCATTAATAATTGTCTACAGACTTTGATTGCTATCCTCTCTTCTTACTCCAACTTGTCTGCAAACTGTTTCCTTTTAAGAAGAATGCTCTCATGAATCCTTGTTCCTTCCACAGACTCTCATGCTTCTGGGTCTCTGTTAGGATAACAAGGTAAATGGCTTCTACACAGCCAATAATCTTCATACAGGTGACCCCCTCTGTTGCTATATATGCGCCTCACTATAAATACAGCATCATTTCATAAACCCTCCAGAATAAGGAAGCTATCTAGTAGTGCAACAGTCAGAAAACAAGCCCTGCTCTCCTTCACTGCTCCAAACCTCTATATCCCCAAATCAGAGGACATTTGGAGCATACTTCATCAGTATTGCAGGGGAGAAGGCAGGAGACAACACTTCAAAGAGTATGTGAGGGAACCTCATAGGTATAAAAAGGTATAAATCTGTATGTTGTTCTGGAAGATGAGGAGGAGGTGGTTGTACCTCTGAATCCAGGGAAGTCTGGCAGCTTTAGTTTTCCTTTTCTAGTGTCTTCACACACATCTAATAATAAATTTCAAATGTGATATGCACACAGCTTAAAGTGCATACACTGATCACATCTAATTTATGTAGTATCACTACATATTGTCAAGAAAAAAAATAAATAGTCTGCCAGTGTTGAACAGGAAAAAGGTTTCGGTTTTTTTGAGACTTGTCCATGAGCATGATTGATTTCCTGAACACAAGATTCTTCAAAGTAAGAAACATGTGCACTGATGAAAAGTTTTGGTTGCTGCTGGACATTGGTAAGTACATTTGGAGTGGAACCGTAATGAACCAAGAGCCTCTAAAGAAATGGTTATAGAGAATTTAAATCAAGTTGGAAAGTATGATATAAAAAAACATACGTGCCATATTAACTATGACAGTCCTAATTTTCTTGATTACTTTCATATGAACACTTTTATTGAATTTTTCCTTCACAAATTGAGTTTTCATGTTTCCCCCTCTTTTCTTGCCCTTGCTGCATATTTTTATGTTTATTGCCTTCTTATCACCTATTGTTTTTCTTGCACTGACAAATAACGTGGCTTGAAATGTTTTTTATTAAAGAACTCAGTGTATGCAATTAAGTTTCAATATTCTAAGGATAATATTTATGCTAGCAGATACTTACATTCCCATCACCTCACTTTGTAACAATTCAGGTCCACAATTTACACTATGTGGAGTATGTACAAGTATGACTAAGTTGCTTTAATTAAAAATATAAGTTTATTGAATTATTTGTACTACAGTACTTCTCACAGACAGTAATCAGGATAGGTAGTTCTAGTCCCACTGTGCAATAAGAGATAATTCTGCAGTGTTACAAATGAAAGAATTTAATTTCCGTTTGTGTAAGGAACAGAAAGTGTAAAATTTCATCAGTCCGTTGGTGAGACGTTGATAAGTATAACCTATGCTACTTTACTGTGGAGGTGACGGAATACTGGAACAAGCTGCCCAGAGAGGCTGTGGAGTCTCCTTCTCTGGAGGCATTTAAAACCTGCCTGTCTCTGTGTGGCCTGCCCTAGGTGATCCTGCTTTGGCAGGAGGGCTGGATAAGATAATCTCTAGCAGTCCCTTCCAACCCCTAACAATCTATGATTCTGCTTGAGGAAGTTCTCTAAAGACAGTACAGTTTCTGAGATGCTGGAGTAAGAATTCACCTTTCCAAAGATGTTTATACACTTTTTAAATTTGCTATCTGTACTGGTTTGGGGAGGGGTGGTGGCTGGGATTGTGGAGGGG
>NW_008615557.1:0-4284 GCF_000691845.1 Merops nubicus
CAACCTAAAGGATTCTATGAATCTATATGATTCTATATTACACAGGCAATGTCCTACATACAATTGTTACATGGCAAGTTGGGAGAAGCATTACTACTCGATGCTACAGAGAAGAGAGATTACTAATAGACGGCCCCTAAACTGGCTAATAAACATAATTAACACTGACGGAATTCTCTAGAGATTTACAATGACTTCATAACTTTCAAAATCTTCCAGAGCTACACCAAGCCTTGTGACACATAACGGATTGTAAACCAACACTGTTCTATGAAATCTCGTTAACATCCTATTTGTTTTTGCAGAGAAATCAAATAACAACAAGATACTTTGGCTTTTGTATACTTTGCATAATATAAACACCTGTATATACTAGGACTGCAATTATAAGAAGTTAATTATATCTTAAGAGTTGCAGATTCTTAATTTGGATTCACCCTGAGAAGCAAAGCCAAGTTTGGTTGCAGCCTGTCTGCCTTGCTTTTAATTGCCACAACAATTCATATCCTTTTCATCTAAAAGTACAACACCAAAATAGGACAGGAGCTTTAAAAAGTTACTAAAATCTGCTAAATATCTCAGGCAATGGTGCCATTATGTAACTACAATAATGGCCTTTTCCTGAACAACTGAGCAGTCACCAGGCTGGTTCAGTTGCTCTAAACGCAGCTCCTCTGGTTTGTCTATACATCTGTGCATATAGGGTTGGTTTTATGTTTATATACCTGTGCAAGCAACAGAGGTGGTTACTGAATGTAGAGAACAAAAGAAAAGATGACTCAGTATTTCAGGAATACCAAGGACCTAAATTTCAGGCTCTGAATCATAGCTCATTATTCATCACAGAACTTGAATGCAGACCCTCTTCTGAACTTGTAGGTTAGAAAATGTCAAAAAATGCATCACTGTTCAGAATAATGCAACAGAGAGAAGCAAGAAAAAAGCTGCTGGAATCCTAAATGTTAGCACCAGCTCTGAAAGCAAATTTTATAATGTAACCAATGAGTACTTCCATGTGGTATTGGTGATCTGGGGACCATAGAAGTTAAATTAGCTGCAAACTATTAACAAAGTTTTGCGCTAATATAAGTAAAGCTGATGTGTCACCCGGTGAACATTTTCACACACAAAAGTCTCTTTTGTTGTATTTATCAATATAAAAGACTAATTCAAGTACTCTGGGCAAATTTTGCTGATGCTTGCATTAAGATGTGAATAGTTGCAGTCAGCAATGAAAGAACCTCCACTTCTACCACTGCAGAGTACTGGTCTCTTGTCAGTACGTATATAACATGCTCATCATTTTCCAGCAATACATCTTTTAATTTCAGAGACGGGGAAGAAGCATTATTTGTGGCATATGGCAAATAATTTACAGGGATAATATGTTTAATGAAAATTCACCTTGTTTTTAGCTCATGAATTGACCATGATCAGTCATGACTGATGATCAAATCACAATTAGATGCTCAAACACAATAGTCTCAATATATTAATTTTGAGTATTTTTCACCAAACAAAATAATTCTTGGCCTACCAACTACACTCTGCTATTAAATGTTATTCAGGGTGTTAGGTTGGAGCTATCAGACACAAAGCACACAAGATGAGTTACTCTCTCTGCAGATAAACATCAACCTTTAGAATCAAATATACAGAACAAAGGCTCCATTATATATCTGAAATATATGGTCTGCAAATACATTTTGACATGTACTTAAAAATAGCTGGTTTGGCCCATACAGGTATTTATGAAACTGATCACAAAAAGTCATGAATTCAGGCAAAGCAAATTCATGTCAAAATTACCACAAACCTAGACAGGAGACAGACAGGCCTGGCCTAACACACATTGTGAAACTCCAGTAAAGAGACAGAAAAATACAGAAACTTAAGAATCTCAGTTATTTTAACTATATGATGTAAACATTGCTTAGTGAGTATTTACTGTATGTCCCCATCACATATTATTTACCTAACAGAAAATGCTCTTCCTTTTAAGAAAGTCTGGGTTCAGATCAAATCTTGATTCACATTTCATGCTTTAGAAAAAAGTACCTTCCCATAAGACTGAAGAAAATGTTTTCAAAATTTTAGAGTAGGTCAACAGGAAAAGTATACCTTGGCCAAATGTCTGTAAGGGATTTGAATCTCTCTTAAATTGTTCTGTTATCTTGAATTCAGTTTTCTCCATAGATTGTCTTACCAGTTTCTGTTGATTCAGAAAACATACTGATCCTCCTTTTAGAACTGTTTAATTTATATTTTCTCTTGACTTCTCTGTAATTTTCAGTGTTGTACACACACTTATTTATTATTTTTGTACTAAGGGCAGGCACTTCTCTGCATAACTTCTGCATGAGAATAAGACTAAATTAACACCTTTATATAGAAGCCTAAACTATTTTTTTGCAGGATATTGTGTTTTCTGACAGAAAAGAGCATTAAATTTTGGACAACTTAATGAATTTTTTAATAATCCATACTAATTTTAATAATCCAGTACTTTTGGTGACTAACAGCAGTATAAAAGAGTTGTAGTTTTCAACTTTGCTCCCATTAGAAATAATTCTTCATTTACTAACCAAATAATATTTATTCATAAGAACATGAATCTTTTTTGGCATAGATGTAAAGACTACAAAAGCAGGCAGGTATGCTAGTAGCCACTGTACGCTTACACAGGCTTCCTGTCTGCTATCTAAGGCACGGTCATTTGTAGAAAGAAAGTTAATTAAAGTCCAAAACTTTGCAATAGAAAGAAAATATATGTTTGCTTTTCCTAGAAATCAACATCTTCTGGATGAAAATTTTGTCTGACACAGCAACATGAAGGCCTTATTTGGATAACATATAGGAATTTTCTGTATTTTACTTTTGGCTGCTGCTTCAGAAAATGCTGCATCCTCCTCAGCTGCCAAGGGTTCCTGACAACGTGGATATCTGAAGTTTGCCTTTGATTATGTCTGCAGGCTCAGTGTGATAGCTGGCTACAGGCATGAGTCAGCAAGCCACAAAGGATTGCTGCCAGCTGCCAGGTGGGCATGTCCCTACAGTAACTGCCAGTCCTCTATATGCGCCACGTCTCCTTTATATTATTAAGGTTAGATTATACTCTCTAAAAGAGCCTCATTAACCAGCAACCAGCTTGTCACCACCCCTACCATTTCTAGGGCCTGACGCTCTGTACTTCTGGGACTGATTCTGACCATTCACCAGTTTTACATCAGGTACAGCCTGAATGACTTCAAAGAGATAACACCTGATTTGGGTGAAAAGCCAGAGTGGACACAAGGAGATGTGACTGGGGTATGCTCCTTTCTGGAGGATGGAAACTACTTCTGATACACTCCATGTCTTTCAGGATTTTTAAATCACACCTTGAGCTAAGAGGCCTCATCTTGAACCTAGCATGAATTTAGACCTCCCCAGACATATCAATCTTTCTGTTTACAGAAAATGTTTGCATACAAACTCTTGACACTTTAATTACCGTTCTACACCCTCCTTATTTACAAGTTTCACCAATACTGGTATACCGTAGATGCCATTCTGCTCTTGAGTTCTACTCTGTCTGCACCTCAGGCCACGGTGAGCTGCTTTCCTACCATAGTTATTTCTATGAGTTGGCTGCTACTGACAACAGCTTTTATGTTAATACTGAGAAGTGATGAATTAGTTGTTTGACTGACTGAGGTTCTATGGTTGGAAATCAATAGTAAATTGCTTTTTTCATCAATTCAGGCTACTAAAATACAGACATATTCAGAAACTCATTATGATGAAAAAGTTTTAAAGAGGCAAGGAATAGAACTTAAAAATATTATTTGCCTGCCACTATTTATAAAATAGTACATTTATAAAAGAGTTACCAGAACTCAGTGCTAATATCAAATTCTGTGTCAGAATATGTGTCTGTATGCCCCTTTTTTTATTTGTGTTTACAGTCATTACAAAAACATAGCATTCATACACACACTACTTCTCAAAAAATAATTTAATGTATGGGAGTCGTAATCATGAAAGCACAAGAGAATGTGACTTCCACCCCATGCAGATTGTGTTCACCCAGCAGAGGTACAGATTGCAGCAAACCAGATGCATAAGTCACATTCTTATGGAAAATGCTTATTGACTTCCAAAGGATACAGGACCACTATAAAGCTAGAGCTTCTTTTGGAATAAACTAAAAGGAGAAATGCATTTAGGTCTACTCTGCATAAAGGCAAACATGTTTCTTACATTAAGACAGTAAGGCTGGAGATATGCTTTGCCATTTCCCTA
>NW_008615557.1:4315-56528 GCF_000691845.1 Merops nubicus
TGCATCTGGGACAAAAAAGAAAGCATGGTGTCAGGAAAGATACATAGGAGGTCTGGGAAACAACTGTGGTTGATTCTTTTTCATAACAAGAAGACATGGTTCATTACAGTTAGATCATTATCACACTAGAAAACGGAATTCTCCAAAAAGCAACTTGTTGTCTATTATGTCTTAGAATTGCTTACAGAACAGTTATTCAGTTTAAAGCAGTTCTATCCCACACTTGAGGGTATTCATCTTACGAATCTACTGTACTGAAGTATAAGATTATGCACTTCCTTTACCAGATAGGGACCCTGCTACTTTATAACATCAGATATAAATAAAAAAAAAAAAAATTAAAAAGAGTCTGGTTTCTTTTGGCATGATTAAAACTCATATTCACCTTTCATATGTTACTCCATGAATCTTAAGTGCTGTCACAGAGGTGAGTTATTTTGTGAATGAAGAGAAGCAAAATTCTCCAGAACTATCTGAAAATGTAATTTCTCAGATTCTTCAATATTGTCATTCAGACAAGTGCTTTTAGTTAGTGCTCAAACAAAAGGCTGCACTATAAAGTATTTCCATGATGAATGTGCCGGTTGAGAGGTTTAATATTGTTAGCACATTCTGACTTATAGTCAAATTTCCTCAGGTTTCAAGAAAGAAAAATGCATCCTTTCATTTCTGCACAGGTAAGCTCAGGTCTGTATTTTCATGTGGCAACAAGCACAGCTGTTTTAAAAATATAAACAGCCATACACTCACATTTTCTATATATGAAGTGATGTGAAATAAGGCATACTTCTGTTATGCACATAATAGGAGCATTTTTGTTTGTATGTCTGGGAATTAGCATTGCCTTAAAAACTAAACAAACAGAACAGGAGAAAATCCTCCTCAGATAACCAGGAGTGTCTAAGGGAGATGCAGCCAAATTGTTGGACAGAACAGTTTCATTTCAAATACAGGCAGCAAACTGCAATACTCCAGAGGGGTGGTGGAGCCATGAAGGCTGTGAGGGTCACCAGGCATCCCATAACTAGGCCTGTCCTGGTGTCCTCTGCTAACTTGCTTTGTTAGTCAAAGCCATAGAAGGTCTGATTTTTGTTCTCAGCTTGCCATGTGCTGCAGCCCTACAATTTCTTGACTGCCCTGCTAGCAAACAGCTACCCAGAATTTTACGTAAAACTTCAGTTTAATTCTTCAGAAATAGATTTTGTGAAGAGAACGCTTTCTTATTAAAAAAACCAAAAAATTACACTTTTCTGTCAAAAGCAGCTTTCAGTTTTGTACCACCTGCAGACAGACTTAGACCAAATTTTGGCTATCTCCAAACACATATGTGAAAGCAGACTCTAAAGCTGCTTGTTCCCCACAGTTGAAGCCACACATTTCTATTACAGAGATGAGATTCAACTCAAGAAATGTTCAGACGTAAAAAGAAAGCATCAAGCTAGCCTCTTACATTTGCTGAATTAGCCAATGGCAACTCAGTTTATCTTCTCTCATCTAGCTCTAGCTTTTAATTAGCTACCAATTTAATTTAATTAGCTACCAATTACAAGCTTAGGCTACATACCTAAATTTTAGGTGACTAAAACTAGATTAAATTTACCCCATTCTAAAGGAAAGCTTTGCATAAAAGAGTAGAGCCAATACTGAAAAAAAGTTGCGTGCTGTTCTGAAAAAAAAAAAAATATAAGTGGATGGAATACAATTTCACATTTTTCTAGCTTCATCTGTGTGAGCATTGTCATAGTCACTTCTGTAAAACTGTCTACCAGTGCTACATAAATATTAATGAATTACCTCCCCTGCATCCCCATAAGGTAGGCATTTATATTTTACATTGTATAGCCAAAGAAACAACTGCAATGAAGTTAAGCTTTATGCACAACTCCAGCTACCAATTCTGTTAGAGAACCAGGAATAAATGATCCTGGACACATGTTAGCAGACTACGTACCTCCAGAGAGGTTATTTATCCAGGCATACACAGTCTGTGACTCCAGAGTAATGAGGTTTCCCTTGCCACAGGACAGCTCTCCAAAATCAAACATTTCTAAAAATGTACACAACTGGAATAAACAGCGTGTAATTTTTTTGGTGCTAGACTTCCAGATCTGAAAGTATTCCTGCAGATGCTAAGTGTGGTAGGGCACTTGCCCTACTGGACTGCCCTGCAGAACAGGTACCTGCAGGGTGTTATCTTTGGCAGGCCCAAAGCACTACACGCACTACACCTAGATATTTATATATATTATTTTTATACAGATCTTTTTTGAAATTTCCACTACTCAAGAATGCTAGCACCCACCTGAGGCTCCAGAACACAGTCTGCACTAAGAAAATAAAAAATTAAAACCTGATAAAAATAATAAACCCAGCTCAAATAACAGAACTACTCTGCTCAAACACCAGAGCGTGCAAGAGTTAATATGAATCATTTAATGGAAATATTTTCTCCTGAATACTCTTTGAAAAGATAATTCCTGAATCTTGGATGTGGCTTGGAAAAACCCTTCTATACTCTTACTATTCATTTTAACTGTTGCATTTTCTGCCTCCTCTTTTTTTTTTCCTGCCCCCAATTTTGTCACTATATTTCTTTTGTAATCCATGAAATACAAATCCAAAGTTCCCAAGCTACTAAATGCCATTGAAAATAATTATATTTTACTGAAGAATCCAACAAGTGTTTTCTGTAATAACTTAACTGAACCACACATTGGGTGAAGAGTATGCCTTTCTTATGCTTCAAATGGATTTCTTCCCATTATGTTGGAAGATCATGAGAGATACACCTGTTGGCGTTGAGAGCAATCAAATATGACTACTTTCATAAAAAGCAAAAACTGAGAGATCCACTGTGTGAGTGTACAACTCAAATACCAAACTTTTATTTCAGCATTATGAATGACCTCCATAATATCGATATATAGAGGAACTTCTACCTTGCATCAAGTTTATGTGTTTCACCCAGAAATGTACTCAAAAACAGAGGGGTTTTTTTTTTCTGTTGATAGCTACAGGAATTTCTGACAGAATTGCTACCAGTGACATAGGTAGCATGTTAACACTTCAGACCATGCTTTGATTTATATTGACTTTTTTTTTGATCTATGTTCAAAGAGTTAGACACTAAATCCAATGTTGTGGAAAGAAGGAAAATTTATTAACTACTTCCAAACTCAATCAGAATTACTTTTGGAAATATACTGGTATGCTGCTGGGAACCACTCCTTTGACTTGCTATGAAGAAAAGACACTGCATACTCTTTATGAAGTATAATCATTCAGGTACCAGCCAGGAGGGAATGCATCAAGCACTGAATAAAACTGGATTTAGCAATGCATAAAAATTAGGTGTTTCTGCAAATCCATCTGAATTCAGTGATGTCATTGCTCTGTTGTACTTACTCATGCAGGTTGGGTAACACCAATGTAATTAAAAATGAGCCATTGCATAAGTTAAGTGTGAAATAAGTGTGATTTCAGCACTACATTTACTCACAACTACTAAACGATTTTTGCTTTTAAAGATTGTTCAGGATGTTTGGTTTTTTTTTTTCTGAAATCTTGTTCTATAAATCAAAGTATATTTTTAGTAAAAAAACATCTGCCAATTGAATATAAAAGCAAAATCTGATATGTTATATCTACATACAGAAATCCATGCATTCCACAAATACTTACGACTTGAACTTCCTTCCAGTTAAAGCCAGAGAAGAAGATTTTGCTGACTGCAGAGGAGACAGAATTGGGTAATTAGGCCAAATCCTATAGTGCTTACTTAGGATTTAAGCTTATGAGAATAGTCTGTAAGTGACTATTATAATGATATAACACAAACCTATTATTTACCCGAGTATTTTGCAGATGCATAGGAAGAAACAGCCTGTGATTGATTCTATACTCTAAACGGTGGCTTGGACTGTGGGAGGAAGGTGCCATGACTTCACAAAACTCACGTCCCAGTACTTGCAGAAACAAGAAAAAGAACTTTCATGGCTTCCATAAGGACACAGATAGCAAAGTCTGAAGAGTTTGTGCAGCACTTGCCTACCAGTGATGCCAGCGAGTACTGAAAGGGAATTTGGGGGTCTTGGTGCATTTCTGTCATTAGACATTGAAGTGTTTTGCTTGTCTTTCTCATTAGAATATGCCACAGTATTATCCCAATCTCATGGGCAACAACATTTGTTCACAGTTTTAATTTAATTTTATTTACTTATTGTCACTTCGGCAGCAGTAATAACTTTCTCAACATGATAACTTGCCTGGATTCTTTTGTTGTTCTTTTGGGGACCTGGTAATTTTTAGTGTGCAAATGCCATTAGTGTTGTTTGTTTCTGATTATTAGATATTGCAGAGTTTTACTCTGCTCTCTTAAGAACTAGATGACAGAGTGGGGAGTAATTACCCACCATTTTAGTAATCCTTCCATACAATAATGCAACAGGATCTTTTTTTCTTTTTTTTTTTTTGTTTTTTCTGTGTTTTGTGCAGCATTGGGCTTTAAAATTGTGAATCACAAGAATCCCTCTCAAAAGACTCTCCTTAACGTTTCGCTCTAAAAAGTCAGGACATCATTGTTCTCCTTCTATCATTTCTAATATACCTTTCCCTCTTATCCCTCCCAAAAGACATTTTGGATTAGAGCAGCTCAGGAAGGCTTCTCCTGTGACACCTCATTGAAACATTTACCTTTTCATGTTTTTGCACAATATGAAGCACTTTCACTTCATCTCTTTGCAGTGAAATATTGGTTCTTTCTGACTTTCATAAAATATATGTGGGTTACTCTTTTCTGCTGTACTGCTAATTCTTTTGAATTATGTAAGGAACAACTTCTTATTAGGGAAGTCTGAATTTACTGAGATCAAAGCCCTGCTTTCAGCTATGTTAAGGTCCTTTTATACCAGTCTGACTGTGTAAAGGTATTTGAAAGCAAGTCTCGATGCCTCACACTAAGCAGATTCAGGAACACATTTTTTAACACTGTGGTGTGAGATTCTGACATTGTGTCACACGTGGGTTGACGCCTTTCAGAGAAATTAGCTTTAAAAAAGGAAAGACTTCTAACCTTGCTACAAAAGAAGAAAATTTACAAATTTGCTTGTGGAGAATATTGTTCCTTCAGCATAGTGGATCCACTACATGGTTTCATTTTGTCAAAGCAGAAAGAATATGCTGTGTCACAATTATCCTTAGCAGCTGCCTCTATCTCGGGAAAAAAAGTATTTAGCACATCTGACTCAGAGAAATACAGTTTGAGGAACTTAACAGCTCAGTGTTGCTGGTTTCTAGGGTAAGCTTAAGAAATGTCTAAAATATGTATAAATTCCAGTAAAACTTGTTCATGTTTAGCATATGGGCAGAATCAGATTATACTTGCAGAGAAAAAAAAATCATTATAATATAAATATGACATTTATACTGTGATAAAATATGACAAATATAATCTAACTGTAAAAGCTGAATGAGATAAAATTGAGCTTTTTCTACAGCTTTTTTCCATATCAGACTCCGACTGCTTCACAAAAAACTCGAGTGTCATTATCAAGCGAACAAAACTGAGATACAGAGTAGAAAACTGAATCTCAGTTTCATGTTGCCTTTGGGATATTCTGGGCATCACTATATTGCAGGTACAGGCAAATGTAGGTGAGAGAGAAGACAAAGTCCATCTAATATCTAGATGCAGTTTGGCTACATTTGTGTAACACTATAAGCAAACTAAAAACAATAATACAATGTCTTAGATTTTTAAGAAATTGTACTATGGGTAAGAAGAATAGTTTCCAGTGGGAGATAAAGGCTTCATTATATTATAGTACAGATAACAGAAAAAAACTATTTCACTATTAAAAATTTTGAACTTCTGAATTGAATGAGGATCGAAATTTGGTAACATAATTGGATAGGCTGATTCAAATATTTAACAAAGTTTATTTTTCTTGAGGATAGTTTTAACACTTTTAAAATGTCACTTCATTAATTCAGTACAGGATCATTTTCATAATAGAGTCATAGCATAAAAATTGGCTAATTTTGCCTATGAAAAGGGAAAGCAAACAGACTTTAAGAAATTCTTTCCTGAGTATTCACAGCTGAAAAGCAAAAGAAGTTTTTATTAAAAAGGATATTGTTCAAAGATTTCGAAAGACTATTCTATCAAGGTAGTCTACAGACAGATGTTTTACTTTGAGTGGATTTGCTATTTGATTAAAGGCCAGAAGTGCTCTGGTATTTTCAAATTTCTAAGTTATCCTATATTAACATGTCAAGTTTGCAACAATCAGAATGATACCCAGACAGCGGGCTCATTACAAAAAGTTACCCTAGTCTCCCTGGTATGAATGGTGTCTGGCAAATCCTTTCTGTTTTAAAAAGCTATGAAAAATTGAGATGCTAATCAGACAACAGACAGACTCTGAAATCTGCTTTAGCCCCTTTGCATTACATAGCCTTAAAGGTACAGTTACCAGCAAAGTGTGTTCTTTCTTCAGAATTATGTCTTTGGATTTATTTTTTTTTGTTAAACTGGAAATAAAAGTCAAATGGAACCAATACATATATAACAGGGCATGGAAAGTCCCTCATGTTGTCAGCCTAGTGTTCGAACTCCTACCCTGGAAAAAATTAAACCTGCTCAAAGTGTATCAGTTATTATAAAAGCATGTTTTGTTTAGGAGGCTTTTTAATTTAAAATTAAATGTCAGTTTGATGTCTAGTCTTCATTAAACACTTCATTTTCTTATAAAATCACATTCTTTGTAGACAACAAAATCATCTTTTTTTTTCTAAACAGAAGAAAGTGCTGCAGGCACAGCTTGTATCATTTCATTATTATTCTGCAGAAAGGGACAGTAGGCCTGAATAAGTCTAGTTAATGCTAACGACCACTGTCACGTTAACAAGCATTCATTTTTGTTTATTTTACGGTCCCAGACATATTTTATGTATAATAATTGAATACAGGGAGGGAAGGCACTCAGACATCATCTGGTCCATTCCCCATGCCCAAAGGAAGGACCATCTATAATTTCATCTGTCCTGACATACATTTGTCTGGACTCCCACCACCATCTGACCTTCAGTGCCAGTGACTCAATAAGCACCAGAAGCAATCTGATGCATTGTCTTACTGCCTTTTTTCTCCAAGTTAAATCCAAACATCCCTGGCTGCAGCTTAAGTCCGGTACATCTTGTCTGTCTAAATTCAGAGTATTTCATTCTCATCCTTATCACTATTTTACACACTTGAGAAGTACTATTATGTCTTTCTTCAGACTTGTATCTGAAACAAAGAAAAGGTAAAACACAGAAACCTTTCCTAGAGCCTGATACTCTTGTATCTCTACACTACACTTTCCAATAGATTCATCTTTCTTGAAACGAAATGCTCAAATTTGGACACAATCTGAGACCTGTGTGTTAAACAGAAGTTTAAGCACACATCTATTTATGCTTATGTACAGCTTCTTCAAAATAGGATGCCTTATTACATCTCGAGAACACTACGTTTGGCTCTTCTTACATATTTTGAAACCGTTTTCTAACAAGCATTTTCCATGGTCCAGCACAGATTCTTTGTATAGTGCTGAGGCTCTTCTACAGAACTGGAGTTTCTCCACTGTACCTGCACAGGTAGTGAACTCTGCCTCGGCACTCCTGCATTGCTGAATGGGGTTTTTTATGGTTGGTTAAGATCAGCCTAGATTTTCAACCATTTATACTACTCCAGTGCAGATTCCTTATGAATGTTTCTTTATCATTTAAAAAAAATATTAAATATTAACTCTATGAAAAGTTATATAAAAAAGACTGTGCTGAACCCACAAATCCTTCTGTCTTATACAAAGAAATCAGATCGCTTGGACATTATCACTATTTTATTTTTTTTTTAAAAAAAAAAAAGATGTGTTGGCTCTTATCGTGCTGGTATCTTACAGATACCAATGAGAAGTGCAATAAAGCAAACTAGACAGCATATCACAGCTCCTGTACTTTGTTTTAAGGAAGACATCAACTTTGCTTTGTCCCAGTACTTCACCTGCCTCTAACCAACACACAGTTCTGATATTTCTATGCAAACACCTCTCAATATAAACAGAGACTATAGGTTTAAGAGAGATTATAGGTTCCAATGTGATTATGCTCTATATATTAATACAAAATTCCAAGTAGTTCTAAATCAGCAGAAAGCTCTGAAAATCAACATTATAGTAATTACTACGTTGGCCAGCAATAACATAATTTATAATATGCTTGTTCAAATAAATCTACACATAAATTAACTTGGTTCTTTTAGATATCAATTATAATTTCTGTATGCATTAAAAAGATGTCCTGCCATGGTATACAGGGAAAAGCTCACAGGTCCTTTACTCACTTAGCCTATTTTCTGTTTATTTCGGGTTTTTTAATATATAAGGGCATCAGGGAAAATTGTTAACTTACTACAGGATACTTGCATAAAATAAGTTATATCTCACAATGAACCACAGTACAAAATTAATACCAAAACAAATTTTAATAACTGAATTCTTTTTAATCCCACAAATATCTGAAAATGAAATTAAGACCTCAAAATTGATTAGACTATTAGTTTTCAAGTATTGCATCACATTGCAGGGTTGTAGTCTCATCATTAACAAAAGCTTCATTTTTGAAGGACAGCACTTAATTTATTCTGCAACACATTTTCAAGAATGGGGATCCAAAATAATTCACTTTCCTCAGCCATCCACCATTTCCAAAATCTAAATTTTTCCTTATTCAAGGACAACCATTGATTTATGACCAAAAAATGATGACAAAAAAAGGCAATTATAGGCTGTATGATAACGGGTTAAACTTCCAGAGAATAAGGTTAGAATTTTTCTAGCAATTAATTTCTCTTCTAGGAGAATGTAACAAATAACTGAGTACAAAAGACAGGTGCTTAACAGAAGTAGACAAAATGTAGCTAGAAAAGCTGGGTTAGTTTTTACTACTGTTCTAAGGAACTGAGCACGTTTATACAAGGGTTCAATTTGGATCATTCCTTTTAAAGAGTGATTAAGCCTTAAACCAAGGCAGGCACACGTAGAATTGAAATTTATATTGCAGATTAGTGTGATCTCACCTCAAGATGCTGTAATAAGTGGCACAAGCAGGTAGCCCACTTTGAGGATGATTTTAGGAAAAAAAAAAAAAAGTAGAATAAAAGACACTGCAACTTTTACTTGGCACTAACTGCTTCAAAAAATATGTTTTTGCACATATGCACAACAGTCCTGATTTGTGCTTTGTTCCTATTTTTACATTAGTGGATAATTAAGCAGTTCATATTAATAAACAAAAGCTGTTTGAGTGCCTTTTAATGTATTTATGCTCTCTTACTTGAGAAGAACATCTAGTACCTCACCTGCTCTCAGTATAACTCAGTTATGATCAGCACAGGGCATGTTCATCACATCAGGTATTGTCAGACATCACAATTTGGAAGCTGCGGGTGTGGTCTACAGATCTTTAAAACTTTGTACAAAACTCAGGGCCCAGACAAGGGGATGTAAAAAGACTCTCCTCAAGAACTGGAACACTGTGTGGATCTGGGTTGCCATGCTGGAAATCTAGTAAGGTTCTAAACTCCTGCATTTGTACTGTTTTGATCCAGGAGCTTGTCTCATTGCTGAATCTTAGTCACATCTTTTGCTCTTACCCTTTGTGGGTAAAGCTTTTCAAGGACAGCAGTAACCTGTCAGTCAGTCCCTAGATTTGGGTGTCACTATTAAAGATACTTCATATTATTGAATGTTTTTCCTTTGACACAGAGTTTTAGGTGGTTCTGACATAGCTTTGAAAAGAAACATGCCGAAAGCATGTTGCAAAAACAGGACTGAGAGGCACAAATGTTATTGCTGCCATATTCTCTTAAAGCTTTAATAACGTGCATTTATCCTAAGTTGCACATAGTGCTTCAGCCTGCTTCTCTCATATATGAAAGTCAAAAAAGATCTGTTCTTTCCTTGATAAATCATAGCGACATTCCTAAAAGTAATGTTGTATTTTTGGCTCTGTATGAGTGGATCCTTAGGGACTTTTTGTAAAGATCAAGCAGATCATTAGGAGTCACTCTAAAACATTTTATATTGATTTTCTTATTTTCTGAAGTAGTATTCATTTATGTTTTCATCTTGGGTTACCTGACAGCTACCTTTCACACAATTGCTAGCCATCAGTGTGAGCCACAGACTAACATGGAAACAAAGAATAAACCTCGTGCGCATCTGGAGCATGTTAACATTCCTGAAACCTCTGGCTCCACGAAGATCAATACCTGACTGTGACCTCACCTTCCTCTTGCACGAAATCTCCATTACATGCTTCATTCATAAGACTTGACACAGAATGCACTCAAGATGACAGATCCTATGAGGTTAAAAAGTACTTCAAAGTACTACAAAGTAGTTTATTGTGCTTATTTGGTAGGAACTGTCAAAATCTCCACAGATTTTATTGAAAGTAAAATATTTAATTGTGAAATAACTCATTCACAATCAATTCAGCCCAAACACCCAAGACAAGTGTTTTCCCATCCTCTGAAATGAAGTCAATGAGAGCTGAAAACAAACTCCCTTACAGAAGGAGTTTGATCAGAAGCACTGATGGAGCAGCCTACACCTTTCTGGATAGCTTTTTTTTTATCCACTGTGCTTTCAATCGAGAGCAGTACTCCCAATTTATGCCAGCAGCCACCAGATTTTGTTTGCCTGCCTGTAAGAAATGCTCATGTACCTGTCTCTGGAAGCATATGTAAGAAGTAACAGCTATAAAAAGACCACTTATGAACATATGAAGTCCTGCACAACTGACAGCAGAAACATGAATAAGTTCTGTTAATTGAAACTTGAAAGGTCAAGGCTCTTCATAGTAATCATTAAAAATACATTTTTTTCCCAACATCACCTTTGGGAACATTTCCATTTTTGTGTCAGATGGAGAGTAGACTGGACCCCAATCTGCTCCATTACGTGTACCATCATTTACCCTAAGCTCTCTTCATCCTTCACCACGTTTGGTTTCATTTTCCAAGTCAGTCACTCTCCATCCTTTCAACCTAACAGATCTATGGCTAAAGCACAGAACGGTGAGTAAAAACAATTCTTCCTCCCACTGCTAAAGGCAGGGGAGCTCCCCTTCCACTCAGAGCTGGGCAAGTGATGCCTTTACACACCTTCCCTCCCTCGTAGCCAGGCTGAGAGCTCCCTCTCCCGTTTCCATACATTTTTCACCACTGTACTTTAAAGATCCAAGGTAAAACATTACCTGCCAAACGTATCTGACAGACAAAAATATGGGGTATCTAATGAACTAGAGTACAAGGCACCTCAGGAAAAAGAATACCTTTCAGATCTCTACAATATGGCACTCCTCAAATTATTCTGTCTTTTACCACATCACAGAATTTGGTAACAGATGTGGCATAAGAACAAGACTATGCTCTGGAAATGATTCTATGAGTGTATAAGTAGAAAGAGAACCAAAGAAAGCTTATCCTGGGACAACCAGAACTCCTTAAAATTTAAAAGCAAATAACATAATAATATAAATTCAGTAATTACTCTATATTTACACAGAGATTTGGCAATGAAACATGTAACATGAACATTTTTTATTTTTTTTAATCTGACAGAGAAGAAATTCACTGAAATGAAACATTTCAGTCTACATGCTATCAAAGGCAATTTAAAAATATTAGAGCAATAGAACATAATATATTTAATCAGCATAAATCTATGAATATTCAATGGCTACCCACTGTTCTCTAATTATTTTTTTTAAAAAAAAAAAAACAGCAAAACACATTTTTTTAATGAAAAAGAGAAGTCAAATGAAAAGGAACATAAACTACAATTTTCATTTGGACAAGATTAAAAAACCCATGCAAACAAAACTACTACACACTAAAGAAGCAGTGAATAAAAGAGAAAGACACTCCAAAATTGTACGTGTAAGAAGGTAATAGATTAAGTAATCAAGTAATCTATGTTAAGGGAAAAAAATTCCAATAAAAATTTAGTCAGTCAATAAATCAGCAAGTAAATAAAATAATGATAATGTGAAATATAAAATAATCATGAATGACTACAGGAGAAATAATGTGAGTCAATAATTAATGGCAATCTTTCCAGTGACCTTAATAAATTCCAAGCTGGGTTTTGTGCTTAAAGATGATGGCAATTTTAGGTGATACAATAATTTTTCAAGCATTAAGACACAACAATGACAGCCCTTTCTGTTTGGCTAGTGGTCAGTGTCGGCAGGGTGAGGAGGGGGAAAGAGGTGTTAAGATTGCTGTTAGAGAAAGATGAAATGTTACACCACTGCAGACTAGAACTGAGAGCCAACAAAATATTTCTGTCAATGCCCTTGAGATAACCACCTGTCACATCCATAGGATGTGCTTCTGAGGAGTTTGCTCAGGTAGTTACATTCTTAAGTCTCTACTTTCAGTACAACATATTACATTTTAGTAGCTGGTACTCTATACAGCACATGCATTAGTTTTACTTCTTCCAATGGAATTTATAATGTAGATAAATTATAATCATGACATTTACATCTCAATGATTTTCACAATTGAACCATTCTCATAACACTGGTGCACATGCGGTAAGTGGGTTACGCAGCCAGATACTAAAGCAATCATTTTATCACTGTCAGAGTGAAGATAATGCCTACAGCAATCAAAAGGACTTTCATGGGAACAGTTAGCTCCGCTGGTTTTGCACTGAAAGAAATGCATCGAAGTGCCCATCATCCATCTCCACTGCCAAAGAACAAGACAGGACCTCAGCTGTCATTCCCAAGAATGTGAAACTTTACCTTGTCATACAACTAAGACCAGAAACTAAGCAAAGGCCAAGGTGTCCAGCAACAGCCAAAAGCAAAAGGATAGAGAGCCCTGGGCAGAATAAATAAGTGCTGCTTGACTCTGGGTGCACTCACTTGGGTCAGACAGAGATTTCAGCTGTGGTTCCTGTACCCATGGAGGGGAAGAGGTAGTTCTGGCCAAGACGAAGAGAAAAACTGAAGATAATGAAGGTTCTAAGAAAAGAAAGAGGAGGTTGAAAAAGCTCCCAGCTGGAGAGAAGCCTTAAAGGAAACAGCAGTACTGCTGTGGGTGAAAAATGAGAACAGATTGGGCAGTTTTCTGTACTAATGCTACAAAAAGTTAGAAGTCAGTTATACAATAGCTGACAAAATAGCAAAATCAAGCATTTTTTGCAACTATATACCATTATTTCTAGCACTTCCAGAAGCTAGGTGGGTTCACTTCTGTTTTAGGTCCTCATGTCACTTAGTTCTGTGCTGTCCAAGCTGCCCCACTGTCTTCACTTTTTCACGACAGTTTTTGTGATTTAGCTCTTGTTAATTCAGGAGTCTGCACACCAGTCGTCTGATGCATCAATCCCTGCATAGAAATACTAGCCAGAAGAGAGGAATAAGTTTCTAATTTCCTGGTCTAGTCCATGTGCCAAAGAACATCAGAAAATATTGTCCTTTGCTTATTACTGCGTCTTAGGGTAAACTGCATCATTAATCTGTAGACATTTTGTGACAAGACAGTGGATAAGCCACAGAAGGAACACCAAGTTCAGCAAGCAGCTTCCCACAGTGAAGGTGAATTCCTCCTGTGGAGTCCTTAGTGTGCCACTCATAGTAAAGTACAACATTTTGTTCCCATTTTCAAAGGCAAATTGAACATTTCCCCTTCTCCATCATCCTTTTCTGGCTTGTTTTGGGTCTGGTTTTTGATTTTGTTGTTGGTTTTGGGTTATTTTGGTGGTTCTTTTTGATGGAAGTCCTGGGATCTTCCAGGCCAACAGCATTCTAGAATGTCCTGCAGAAATATCCTCAGAAGCCACCTTTCTTGAGGATGAAGAAAAGTGGATGGTATCTAGTAACTCTATAGCTCAGTGCAGTCTTCTCAAAAAGGTAAAGGAATAATGAGGAGTTTAGTGGGATTTATACTCATTCCCTATCCCCCAACATAAAGCCAGAATAAATTTGATTCAACAATATTACAGCAGACATACCCCAGTGGGACCTCAGCATATGGAGGTATTTTTAATTAGATTTGGAGCAAAGTGTGGATTTTTTTTCTTTTGTGTTGTGTTTGATGACACAGAACAAATTATCTAACATTAATATCTGAGCTGATGAAATCAGTAAAGTCCCCATATTCCTAAGCTTTGAAAACATCAGGCTTGCAGGAAAAACAAAAGACTTAAAATGATAAATAAAATTCCTTAAAATAATTTCTTCTTTTTTAATGCACTGATTCTCCAGATCTGTTTAGCAAGAGATACCATAGTAATAAATATTCCTATACCTTTAAAGAAAAATAATCAGTAAAGGCTAAGTCTGGGAATATAAAATTTAAAACTAAAGAGTAAATACTTCTGCCAGCTATTTGAACATTCAATGGACAGATACAGAGAAGAAAACCCACTACTGTGTCTCTTGACATAGTCTTTACTGAGAGCTTGCAAGTTCTGCAAACATAAAATCTTAAATCTTTAACTTCTATGCTTCAAATTTGCAATGTTTTCAGGAATTTGTTAATATAAGACCAATTCTGAAAAGGTCCCACCAGTAATGAATGGAATACAGATACCTCACAGCATACCCAAAGAACAACAAGAGCAGTGAAATATTGCAGAGGGTTAGCAAGGCCACAGCTTCCACAGCACAGTGGTGAGGATCAGACCTCACCATGGTCAGGCAGACTTTCTGCATTGTCTGACACCATTCTAATGAACAGGTCCCTTCATTCACTAGCAAACAGGGTGCTCAGGCTGGGTCACGAGCACACAAGTGCCTGTGTACACAGACATGGCTCTGAAGGGAACTGGCAATTTTTAAATGGATGTCATGTGAGAATCCCTCCATTGATGTTTGTCTCAATAAAAATTTATCTACTTGTTATTGAACAAGGATTTTTTTTTTTAATGACATATTCATCTGGGCAGATATCATGCATAAAAACTACAGCCCAGCTTGAAAAATTCCGCAGCGATATTGATTCCAGAGTTATATTAATTCAAGAGTTATATTAATTCCACAAAGAAAAACAGAAAAAAGGACTTTGTTGTTGTCAATATAAAAACAAACAAAAAAAAACCCACACAAAATTCATCTATCTATGTAAAGGCAGCTCAACTCCCCACTCTATTTGACAGTTACAACCAAAGCTGGAGAACACTTCTCTGTGTCTACACTGGTCTTTAAGATGCAATTTAGTAGCTGGGAGGAATCTGCCAGACTCCCAGATTTACCTGCTCCCTGACCAGGTGTCATGGTTACAGGGGCTGGGACCAGTTTATCCTTATGTGGGTAGAACCAAAACTGTATATTCTATACTCTCTATGTCAGTGCTCATGCAGCTGCCCAGGACAGACCTCACACCCCAGGCTATAACAGATAAGGAAAGAAGTTCAAGGTCAGGGGAGATGTTAACACCTTTCCCACCCAGCAGGAGTCCTCCTCCCTGTTAATGGGCCCATCCATGCCTCGCCCCATGACTCATACAGAGCTCCCCCCAGGAGCTATTTCTGTTTAATGGACCATCAAGGACCCACTGCATGACTCATAGACTGATACCAACCCATTGTGAGATGCTCCACCCAGGGGGAGGAGCCAAGTGCTCCCACCTGGATATAAACTGGGGTTCAGGACAGCACAGGGGGCCTTACCCACTGGATTTCCAGAGGACAAGAGCTACCAGATCTTTTCTACGAGACCACTGTTTCATCTGGACTGCTACCACCACCCTAACTACAGAGTATCAGGTTGTATTCTGACTCTGTCTGTGGTTTTCCTTTGTATTATTGCTTTTATTTTATTTTTTTTCTTATTAAATTGTATTTCTGACTTGGAGTCTCTCGCTGGTTTGTTTTCAAACCATTACACCAGGCTTTTCTGATGTCAGACTAAGTCCAGCAAGCCTGTTAGCACAGTCGGTAGACTGGCACCTCACTGTTTACCATGCCACACTTTTCAGGTCTGCCATCTACATGGACAGCAAGGAGAAGCAGTCTTGAGGGAATTTCAAAAAGCAATGAGAGCTACTCAAGAGAAAAATCTATGGATGGCTGGTTGAGAAGAGAGACATTTTCAGAAGCCTAAACCTACGTCCTAGGATGCTTAGATAGAGGGAGAGGCAAACCCATATTTTTCTGACAAAGGTCAATGGGAAAAAACTAAATATTGCAGCACACTCAAGCAAACAAGCAGCATTCCCTGGAAATCTCTTCTCCAGTACTGTGGATGATTGACCAAAAGCACCTCAGCCTTCTCAGAGCTATTTCATTCCTTTATTGCCAAGGCTATGTATATTTTCCCTATCCTAACCTGAAATGGCTCAATCTTTGATTTCAGCTGATTCAGCTTTACACCCTATTTTTCCCCCGAAAGCAGTTTACTCACTCCTTCACCAAAACTCTTACTATAATCCAAGAAAAACTTTTCCATGCTATAAACTAGCTATGTGGAAAATGACATTACGCATGGCAAAAGCTTGAGATGCTGGGAATATTATTCAAAGGAAGAACAGAAAAGTGAGAAGTTTGAAGCTGCCAATTGAAACAAAGGGAGCAGCAAGAAAAGGGACTGTAGCAAATGTATTGTCAGTGACTCCTGGCTCAGAATTGAATCCCTAGGTGAGTGCTGAGGCAGTCTCTTGAATGCTAATGAGGCTCTTCATGTTATCTGGTACTTCAGCTGACTTTGCGACTAGAGAAAATAGAAAGCAAGAAAAGAGAATACAAAAGAGCGTTTGCTGATCTGGGAGGCATAATGCCCAGACCACTGGCAACATGGGGAAGAAATCCTGCATAAATCCTGAAGCACCTAGACACGAAGCACAGCAAGGACCTTCACAGCAAAGAGCAGAGGTCTGGAAGCAACCATGAGTCTCACAGGCCACATGGCACTCACACTGCAGGACACCAACGGAGATGAGACTGTGATCCACGCACACGATAAGTCCGAAAAACTCCCCAAGGGGTGGTCAGTGTGCATCACAGTTCTCTTTGCTATTTTGTTCTCTACTGAGGACATGTTTACTCAACTGAGAAGATCTCAGCTGAAGTAAGGAGTATTTAGAGTTTACATACAGTTTTACACCACTATCAAGAAATATTTTGCCACTAATATTCTAGTTTGATGAATTGTAGTATCTAATCTTTTTAGATTAATGTCTTAAGTATTACATATCTAGTATTTTCAGTTCATAAGCAGATTTCAAAAATTAATAGCACTTCAACAACAGGAACATAAGAAATATAATTTACTGTAAAAAAATAACTTGGGAATTAAATCTGGAAAGATAATTTTAAACCATTTTTAGGGTATTGAATTGTTTTGGATTTTCTGAAACCTGAAATGATAAAGCTTTGCTTTTAATGGCATAAGACAGAAAATAGTACCATCACATTTTTTTTTCCAACTCTTATCTAAAGAGACATCATTGGAACAACCCCATAGTGATAAAGTTGTCAACAGTGTGACCAGGTAACATACCAAGTTTTCAAAATACTTTACATATAAAAACAAAAGTGACTTTGAAAAACATTAGTCCTACTTTTAAAAATAAATTTTTTAATGTGATTTGTACTTGACTGTACAACCACTAATTCATATATTCTAAAAGTAACAAATTTACAGTTATTAAGGTGAATAGCAGTAAAATTTCTATGCACTAAGAGTTGACATTTCTAAACCACTTAACACAAAGCAGAGGCTACATTACTTTCCCCATCCTCTCATGAAGCAATGTGAAGTTTCCTTAAGGAGATAACTTCAATATGCTGTCAGAGGTGGAAGATTTTTTTTTTTTTTTAAGAATTTTGGAGGATTTTTTTTTCAACAAAAGCCTAGGAGATGTCCTCCTCAGAACTTCAGAAATATGTTGAATTTGAATAACATACCAAACTTTTCGAGAAGGCATCAGTGCAAATTGCCCATGGACAGGAAGCTAACCTTAAACCTGGGAGCCTTACAATCAATTCTCTTCTTACCAAAGTCTGTCTTAGAAAAGCGAGATAACATTAGACAGCAAGTTTTAGAACAGAGGTGAGATTTCTGTACCTGCTGGGTTTTCAAAGTAAAATGCCAGACTGTTGAGAACAAAATATTCTGTGGAGCACTGTCAATTCTGATCAGCTTTGGAAGTCAGTGAGAGTAAGGCACCCAGGTGCCTTTGTGCCTTGGTATTTGGATAAACTCTTCAACAGCAGTTCATCTGTGAGCAAATGTGATTCTGTAACAATGCCAAGGTCAGTGATGTGCTGAGTAAGTACCACTGGCAAGTCAAGATGCCTGAGGGCACCTTGGGCTCATATACCCAATTTTTCTGCTATGTCAAAAATGATACGAGAAGAGATTACATCACGTAGCCTGCCGGCTCCTTCCTGTTGGTTAAATCCTTGTCCTCCCCCACCTCAGCTTGTAAAATCCCCTCACGCACCTGGCAAGCTTCCCAGAACTTGCCCGAGTTTCATCAAAGAGGGAGAATACTGATTTGGGGTGATCTGGGCTGCCTTGCCATAAAATAGGACGCTACCTACTTTTTCTAGTTGTAGAGGAAATCTGTAATCAACAGAGCATGAATAAGATCTGAAGCTCTTACATACCTAATTTCTTCCTTTAGGTTAAAAAAGGTGAGAGGTAGGAAACAAGCCATCTCCCTGAATATTATGTCCTGGGTAATACCAGACTGGACCCATGCTGATAACCATCTTGCAACACAGAAGGCAACCTCTTAATAAACACTAAACCGTTCTAATCTGAAAGACTGCAACCACTCTAATTACCGGAAATTAAACTGTTCAAGGAAGGCTTATAAAAATCTCAGTCACTCTGTGCTCAGAGAATAACTATATTTTTGCCTTTCTTTTTCTTTTGACAGGACCTAATCTATTGGGTGATACTACAGTTCACAAGATTAGAGACAGATGCCCAGAAATGTAGATAGTTACTAAAGATAGACCTCATGGAAAAGCATGTGCAAGATTTTGCCATAAATTAGAACTAAGGGTTTTCTTCCAGTAAAATGCCTGTGTCTTTTTGCAAATGCCTGTGGCATGTTCATTACTGAGACAGTTGTTTTCTAGAACACTTTCGTAGGGGAAAATCTGGTTCTAGGATTTATAAATAGAATTTAAAAATTCATAGATATTTTAAAATATTTGTAAACACATATGTAAATTACAATATGTATAGCTTTTAAATCTTTTTTTTGACCCATTTGTGCTCAAAAGGAGTGATATTTTGACAACATTGGAGACAGCAAGCGCAGCTACACTAAAAATTTTGTGGTAATAACTACATGGCCCAGCCCATGTAGGACCTGTCAGTACAGAGTATAAAGAAATCATGTAATCATGCCCAATCAAAAACAGAGTCCTGTTACCAATGACAATGGAAATTCTGTTGCGCTAGAGAAAGCAGATAGATACCAGACAGATAATGCCAGTTTACAAGTAAGCTACTTCAAGAAAATAAATACCAATGAAATAGATTATATCATGTCATAGGCATTTTTTTTTTTTTCTGTGGGAATAAAGTTTTGCTTTAATTTTGTTTGCTGAAGGAATGGATCAGAGAATCGCACTAGAGAGGACCTGAAATTCACAGCTTCGGTTCTTATGCCTTGAAAGTCCTTTTTCAGAGACTTTTCTCCCTTAACCAAACAAAAATCACATCCTTTCATGCTGTTAATCCACATCACCATATTTCATATTCTCGCTGCTATACTTCAGTAAGTCCTCTGGTGACAGAGAAGGTTATTCAGGTCTGGAGGTGTCTCTGTTCAGCTATGGCAAACATATTTAGTTAAGTCTTTTCTGGATTATGTTATTTGGAAAACAGTCCAAAGTGTTTGCCTGAACCTCACAGATGCCCTACAGCACACAAGATTTGAAGACAGCTGTCAAACTAGGAAGATGCCAAACCTGTTGACACGCCTGAGTTCATTCTAACAGAGGTGCAGCTATCATGGGTCAGAAGGAAAGCAGGGAAAGAAAACAAACATCTAATACCTCATTAGGAGCTGAAAAGTGGCCCTGTCATTCTGAAACCTTCCTTCCTCTCTGCAGTAAAAATTCTTTAGGTTAACAATTCAGCAAGTTATAAATTTAAACTTTTTCACATTTCTTAAAGGGTCTTGCTTTATCATGCATTAAAACTGTCTCAAAGTTACGAAACATTTGCTCAAATATCGAGTGTTTTATTAAAATGCTTGCAGCTGGGTTTAAAATGTTGATCTCCCTTCCAAAAGAGATGTGTACCTATGAAGACCTACACAGCAGAAGTGTGATTCACAGTCTTCATGTGCATAATATACATACTGCACAGTATTACATAATACTTTAATCCTAAAATTATTTCCTGTCTACTAAATGTTGCACAGTTAAAGAGGAATTCCACCTCAACCAGTGTCAGAGTTCATACACACTGACCTAAGAAAAACACTGATTCACCTATGCAGTATTTGTGTCTAGAACTCCTACACTGCTAAAACTGCAACATTTTCTAATTTGTGTGTAATATTGACTGCAGATTGCATGTCCTGTTAATGAAGAACAATGGCTTCCAGCTGCTTCTTTAACTGTTTTAGATGCCTCCATCTAAACTCATTGTTTAATTTTCCCTAGCTGAAAAACTGGGATCCTTTCAACGTTCCATGATAGGCACTCTAAGATATTAAACCACTTTTCAGAGATCATTTTAGATTTGAGGATTTTTTTTCATTAAAGTTTTTATTTTTGTCATAAGTTACCAGAAATGGGCAGCTAAACCAACTGTGGAAAAATCTGTGACACATCCCTTGGCAGTGTACATCACTTAAACAAAAGAAAAAGTTTGATATGAAGTTGCAGTCTACACACATAATATTCTTTTGTACAGTTTAAGAGTGACACATTACTATTAGCAAAAACCACTCTATTTTTCACCTTGTGTTGATATTATCTGGAAACAGTGAGATGACTGGAAGGGAAAGCAGGGTCAGAAGTACTAGAAGACTTAAACATGAGAATAAAATAAAAACATCTGTAAAAGTACACAAATAATTACTAAGTAGAAGTATTTAAGAGCTGTTGAGAAAAAAATATGAAAAAAAACAGTGGTTAGGATTGTATATAAATAATGAAAGAAATTCTCAGGAAATATGAAATTATGATGAAGGTAAAATAGTGGTTTGAAATGATTTTGCAAAATAATTGTAAAATAATTTCTGCTCGGATAGTTTAAGAAGTTTTTTTTGAGTTCCTATTGTCATATTTGCATATCAGTATGCATTATTTGAATTATTATTATTTGGACATAAATACATTGGTGACTAAGATAATTATGATAATTATATAACTATTATTTATATAAAATAATATGAGAATAATATAAATATAGAAAATTCTAAATTCTCCAGGTACATACTGGACTCTACCTCACTTAATCAGAGAAATAAACATCTCAGAAAAAGCCCACGAAGAATGAAAAAAATAACTCAATCAGTGAAGATGTTGAATTTTAGAAGGTAGAAACTGAAAACTGACAAATTCAAAATAATTTTACCACAGAAATGAAAGCAAACAGCACAGGAATGCTTCATCATGCTCATAAAAGATGAGCAGAAAAAGATGAAGTGTAACTTTTATGCAGTAAGATAAAACAATTTAGATAGAGTAAAAAAGGTAGATGGATACATTAACTATTTAATAACAGCAGTACAGACCCTAGGACGAAAGTAAAATGGCTAGCGACGATGAGAGCACTGTCACAGAAATGGCCAAAGTTGAGATGAAGGAAACCCCCCCCCAAAAAGGGGATGAGAAAGAGAAGGGAGAGGGGTTAATAGAGAGTATCTGTCATTCCTCTAGTGTCTGGCCCAGCCCTAAGCCCTGCCAATAGTTACTAACCCCATTGCTCAGCAGGAGTACAGAACAATTAGCCCAAAGTATAGAAGGAAGCGGCATATAAATTCTCAAGTCTTGTGAATTTATTTGTTTTTAATTAAGGATCAGCAAATGACTCTCCAGGGGATTAGAGAGCATTGAAAGTAATATTTTATTTTTAATTTGCAAAATAAGTTATGAGTGCAATCACAGATCTATTCCTGCAGTTCTAGTGCAGGTAAGATTTTAAACACACTTAAAGGGGTGTGTGGGGGGAGTGGAAATAGAGACCTAGAAAGGAAATGAAGAAATCAGATCCAACAGAGCCTGAGTTACAAGGAACGATCAGTGATACTGACCTACAGATTTTCCTTCCCTCCTCCCCAAGAACTAATTTTTTTGAAGGCTAAATGAGATAAATCTAATCTGTCTGAACTTCAGTAAAATATCTGGTTAGTTGTTACGTTGGAAATCACTCACTAGAGTAGCCTAGATGAGAATCAGCACAAAAAATATGGATGGCCAGAGAATCATCTGAAAGAGACACAAGAGTGGATGGACTGATGAGTTAGGCTAAATTTCTCTATGATAAGGATTTAGACTTAATGACTCAGAGGGTTTATTCTTTTGTCAATCTCTATGCCCTTTAAACAGGGAACGACTATCCAACTGCAGGACTCTTCCAGGTAAATATGGAGATGAGCAGAAATGCTTGCCCACAAATTACTATTAAAGAATAACAGTTTGTAGGTCCATATAAACTACAATTAGGATCATATTAATCTTTTTCCTAAAACTACATATGAATTAAAAGGCAGGTGCTAGCATTTTTATGACAATGTGATGTGTCATTCTGTGAATAATGCATGTGAATAAATATTGCATTCATGGAATTTCAATCTCACTTCCATCTGAAGTTCATAACGATGTTGGTACTAACAGATTTATATTCCCCACCCAGCCAGCCTCATCAAATGACAAACCCTAGCATTCAATTGCATTAAATGATAATTAGTCAGTCTACCTCTAATCTGATGGTTAATATGTCATGTCAAAGGCTTTCTTATGAAGAAGATTGAATTGGAATTTCATCTATACCATTAAGCTAATGCATTATGATAATAGCTCCTTATCCCAGACCTGAAGCTTCAAGGAAGTTTGGATATGGAGATGAATCTGAACCTGAGCTTTCTGCCTCAATCATCTCTACTGTGTAATAGGCCAAACCAGAATCTGTGAATTTGTGTCCCTCTGCACCTGGGAGAAATTGAGATTTTACATAAATAGGCAATTATATTACTTAAATAAGTCCAATGTGACCAAGCACTGCTTCCAAGATTTAACCAACAATACTGGGATGAGTAGAGATTCCACAGAGAGAAATCTCAGGAGCAACTCAGCTACCTAACCCCAAATTACCAGTGCTGTAAACATGCTAGACCTTCCTGCTTAGCTTCTTTGTGCCACACCAGAGGAGCAGCAGACCCTTGTGGGTCTTTAGCTGTACCTGCCAGCCCCATGCAGATATGTCTGACAAACTGCAGCATCTAAACTGACCCTTTTACTCACATAACTCTTTCTTCCTTTATAGGCAGCACAGGTTATCCTGAGCTGGAAGCCTTTGTGCCAATAAGTCTTTCAGGAGGTTTGAGGATGCCAGTAGCCCATTCTCCACAATGGAGAAGGCATCACATATGGAGCTCAAGATGGTAAGCAAAGCCAGCTTCAGAGAGAGGCAGCAAAGAAACAAGTGTAGATTTGTAAATGGCTTTCCCTTCACAACCCAGCCCAATATTCCTGTCGTGCATGTCAATGAAAAACCAGTATGACACAACAGTGATGTGTACAGCAGCAACAACAGAGCATCATCATCATGTGTACAGCATCATCAAAATATAATGCTATTAAGGTAAAAACTTTTAGAGATACCTAAAGTGCAGAAACATTTTGCTAACTACATCCCTGTGCAGCATGACTGCAATCAATCATTTCTGATTATAACTATCAAATTGAACATAACCAACAGTCATTAACATCATTAATGGATGAGTCTCTAAGGAAAGATAATTTTGTGCTGCCCTTCAGCTTTCTGAGAGACGATTCACAGAAGAGACTGCCACACAGTTGACATCCCCACTGACAGTCTCCAGTCGCTTGATTCTCTTGGGACTTCACCAGATCTATTGCTGTGCTCCTAACATATAACTGGAACTTTGATGACCAACCTTCCCTCTACCAGACATATATTTGCAAATGGAACAAAATGTTTTCCTTGATCAAAAAGCTGATCAGGCACTGGTAGTAATATCAACCCTTACAACTTACAGTCTCGAATCCAGTAGCACATAAGTCCATGTAAACAGTAATGAATCAGAAGGCACAGAGCCAAAAATTATAGAAGTCCCTTTCCTCTTTAATATGTCTTGGATACCTTTGGTCTTAACTCTGAATTCCCTGTGATAATTTAGTTTTGTCCCCTTACATGTGGGGCATTTGTTTTCTATATACTAGAAAATAAATTATTTACTGAGTACTTTCACATATTAATTGGGGTATGTACCAATAACAGTGGCAGAGTCATCTGAGTTTTCTGTCCTAGACACCCTAAAAAGTCCATTTTACTTGCATTTGCACTAGTAGACAATGCTTAGTCCAAAAGGACTTACTAGGAAAAAAAAAAAAAAAAAACCCTGATCAATAACTTTAAATGCTTTGGGTTTTTTCCCCCATAAAGTAAGTGTACAGTATAACACAGCATTATAACACAGGACATTTTTCTTCCAAATAGTGTTCTAAAGTGCCTTACTGCTTAGAATAATGTAATCACTAAATTAAATGGCATATAATGGAATAGGTGAAACTTGAACTCCACTTGAACTGCTTTACAAACTGCCTCACTTTCACTACATTTAGGTACAACGTGGAACACAACAGGTTGTGCACATCAGCTGAGCTGTTCAGAATTACAAACAAAATACAAATAACCATAGCATTAATGGCCACAAAGAAGATCTACCAGAATAGATCACAGGTACAAGGCATTTTCAAACTGCTTCTTAAAATGAATATAAGAAGAAATAATGATATTAGAAAAATAAAGGCAATGAGACCACAATGTTTCTGAAGGGCACAAGCAGCATCATTCAGAAAATTGTACAGCCAAGAGAAACAGGGTCAGGAGACAGAAGTGGAGAGAGGAAAATGAGAATGATCTTTTTTACTATGTAAGCCGATGATAAATGTGGGTGGAAGAGATCTGTTAATAGACCTGAAGATACTCTCTAGAGAAATGGACTTGCAGTGTTACTTAACAGTCACATTTCCTGAAGATTAAGGAGATTAGAGAGCTGTCAAACTGATCAGCAGCTATCACAGAACTGCGTCATGTATATCCTAGACCTACACACACGGGAAGGACTAACAATGTCACAACTGCAAAATTTATTACAACATGAAGAAATTTTGTCATTTCTGCCTTTAGTTCCAAATGTGTCATTATACATAATCCCCTGGGCTTTGTGGGAATTTTGCCTCAAATATGACAACATGACTACTCCCACAAAAGAGTCGGCTTGGATATGTTCCCTCTGTGATGTGTCTAATGGAGGAAAATAATCATTGATGGGTATCAATACAAACAATGCATCAGTCGCGTAAACATTTTTACTATGCTTTAGAATTGCTCTGGGGATTCAGAGATGATTAGTCAGCAAGCTTCTCCACAATCACAAAACTGATTAGCACAAACATCTTTAACTGAAGGTCTCATTAGAGCTCAGGGGAATTGTCACTTCAGACACCTCTCACTGAACGTTATTATTCCTGTAAAGCTTTGGCACTCTGTGTATATATAAGGTGGCCATCATTGTCCAATGGGATTAATCCTTTATATTTATCTACAGAAATGAGATACAGTATTTTTCTGAATGTTTCTTTTGAGAACAATATAATTAAGAGAAATTGAGCAGATGCTCTTAAAGAACATTAATTTTAAACAAAAATCCATGCTGTCATTTATATCTGAAGCATTTACACAGCAGGTATATATGAGAATGCTCCTCCATTACTTCAGAAACACAGTCATTTTTCCTTGGTTAAATCTAAAGTCATTTTAAGTAATGAACAATCTGAATACTAAAAACTGTATGCCAGAAAAGAAAGGGATGGACTTATTTATTCAGCTAGACTTTTAAATAATAGTGAAGGAGCAGGAGAAGTGCCTACCACTGACCTAAGATACAGAAGTTAAAGAGTGCATTTGAGCGGTCCAGAGGAACATTTACAGAGATCCAGCAGTAAAAACTGAGAATTAAGAAATCTACCTTCTTATTATAACTACATGACATTTCATAGAGTTTCAGCCTCCTAAATTCAGAAATCAAAATTTGGGCACTCCTAACTGTGCACTGTCTTTCCACAGTTGTAACTCTCAGAGATCAACCAACTGCCACAGTTTGAGCTTAGAGAAAGAGTCAACTCCTGTGCCACCAAGTGAAGTACAGCCTTGACCTCGTAAAAAGTTCTAAGTAAGGGAATGAACACAAATAGTGCTGTTGACTTATTTGTTTTGCACTAAAATCGATTTCAAGACCATTTATTCATATGAAACATAACTGTTTTCAAGCATAGAGCCCTTACAAGAATATCTTCTCTAAAAAATTGGAGATAATCATCGTGACTGTTAAGAAGAAAAATGTTTCAGCATCTAAAAATGACATCACCCTCAGAAATTAATTATAAAAAGAGAAGGCAAATATGTTATAATGTCCTAGCTGATTAAGTTCATTAGTAATGAATACAGAGCTTTGCATGCATTACAGACTGAAATCTTCAACAGAGAAACTCTGGTAACATTTCACCTCAATGTTGCATTTTAAAACTTAATAATTATTATTAAATGATAGTAAATAGATAGTACATATTAAGGCTTTATAGGGAATATTACCAAATAATAATGACTTTTAACAGGTAACTGCCAATTTTGTTACTACAAAGTAAATTTTCACACACAACGTACCTTAGGCTTTGTTTACATAAAGTTGGTTGTCTTAAATCATACAATATGGCAAGAGATCATTTCTGAGTAATTTGGTAATTGTAATTCAACAGAAATCAGAAGGCAAATTCTATCCTTATTTGGACACGCACAATTCTTGTTACTTGCAAATAAAGAGTGAGCATGTCTGGTGGTAACACCTCATCCAAGACATTTTTATCATTCTAAAATGTCTATGTAAGTTTGTTAAACATCAGTCCTTTAATCTCTAAAAGCTACACAAAGGGATTAATTTTCTAGACACTTATGCTGCTCTGCAAATGTAGTTGAGAGTTTGAAAGAAATACAAACCAGCAAACCCAGTGAATTTTGAACTCCAGGCTTTGCTGGAGCTCTTCTCCCCAGCTACTAGTAGATTATCAGGTCTTTTGCTTATCTAAAATAATTACCTTTTCTGTCCTCCAGAATTATTTCAGGGGACTACTAGAAAATAAAAATTATCTTTTCTGTAGTCCATTCTTCTAACGCCTAATCTAAAACCCACTGTAAGAAGAATCACCATTTTTACTTGCTTCTTGACAGGATTCTTTCCAAGCCACACCTACCACTGTAATGAACTAAAGGTTTTGTTTATCTCTGTGTTCAGATAGATCTCTTCCACTGAGAGACCTGTGGAAAAGGTGGATTTTTTTGCACAGAATTACCACACAAACAAGAACAACTATTCAGGAAATTTAAAATTCCATTTTCTGTATGTGACATCTGTGCACAAAGATAATTCCCAGCTCTAAGTTTCAATGAGTAAAGATATCTAATTATACTAGTTCTGATAGGTCTGATCAGGCTACGTGACAGAACTATTATAAAGGATTAAAAGGATACTATTAAAATACTGCTTTTAATTGGTGTAATAATGCCTCTTTAATTACAAGATCACTTGGAAATAATTATTTTGGTCATCTCTATTCAGCTTAACATCTGGTATTTGAAGAAGCACAAAGTGGTTTGCATCTTAGGAACTATCTCTTCCCCTCAGCTGTTTTGTTATTAGGATGCTGAAATAGTCAAATATCTATGTTTTGGAATCAAATTTCATTGCTTTCAAAATGCTGCTGCCCTGCAACTGAACTAACCCGATGTACACAAATGTCTCTAGCAGATTTCACCAGAAATTGTTTTATAAAATCTCCACACCCCATGGCTCTGTACTTCCTGGTGGGATGAGGAGTGATGGGAAAACCTGGAAAAGTGAAAATTCCTAGCCTTCTCCTCTTAGCATGAAAGCTCTGAATGCACAACTGAGGACCCAGGGAATTCTCTTAAGAGAATTCTAGACAGCCTAAAAAGAGAGATTAATGGCATAGTTCAGTTACAGCACCACAAACCTAAGCTATTTTAGATATTTTGTATAAAATTGCATTATAAGTAAATAAAACCTAAGGAAGTATTTACACCACCTACTGCAAAACTTTTTTGTTGCATTATACTGTCTTTACCAGCATCTTATTGTTTCACATAACAAAAGAGAAAAACAAAACAAAACCACAAATAAACAGAAATCATTTTTTATCTTACAGTAGAACACTGGCTGTCTCAACAGAATTGAAATGAGCATGGTTCATAGTGCAGTTCTAATTAGATTAGGAAAATGAATTATTCCTTACCTTTAATTCCTATGAAGCAGATGAAACATTGAACCTGAGCTGGCATTGTGTGCTTGCAGTCCAGAAAGCCAACCACATCCATGGCTGCACCAAAGGAAGCATGGCCAGCAGGTTAAGGGAGGCAGTTCTCCTCTTCTGCTCTGGTGAGACCTCACCTGGAACTCTGTGTCCAGCTCTGGGGCCCCCAGCACAGGAGAGACATGGACCTGTTGGAGCAGGTCCAGAGGAAACCATGAGGATGATCAGAAGGCTGGAACCCCTCTGCTGTGAGGCCAGGCTGAGAGAGCTGGGCTTGTTCACCCTGGAGAAGAGACAGCTCCAGGAAGAAGTTCTTGCAGCCTTTCAGTACTTTACGGGGCCTGAAGAAAGCCAGAGAGGCTTTTACCAGGGCTGTAGTGACTGGGCAAGGGGTGATAGTTTTAAACTAAATGAGGAGAGATTTAGAGCAGGTACAAGGAAGTTCTTTACTATGAGGGTGGTGAAATACTGGAACAGGTTGCCTGCAGACATTGCAGATGCCCTGTCATTGGAAGTGCTCAAGGCAAGGCTGGATGAGGATTTGAGAAACCTGGGCTAGTGAAAGATGTTCCCATCCACAGCAGCAGGTGTGGAACAAGATGATCTTTAAAGGTCTTTTCCAATCCAAACCATTCTATGGTTGTTTTGTTTTCCATAAGGGAAGGGAAAAAGAGGTGAAATATGCTGTGAAACACACTGTTAAACAAGGTAGAGTTTAAGAAAAAGATTCCTTTGTATTTAACTGGAATGAGCTTACTGTAAATCAGAAGCTTAAAAGTTTTAAAGCTGTAATTGGATCGGCAGGGCTCTCACAGTTTTCTGGTTTTATAGCAGTGTGCATCTAAAATACTGGCTTTTTTTTTTTTTTTTTTTTTTTTAAGAGATGGCTCACGAGAGAGAAGTGGTAAAATGATCCAGTCTGGGATATATTTTCAAAGGAATTTCAAATAAGCTATCAGTCTCTTAATGCTTTTTTTGTATTACAAGTAAACAAGGCTGCAGTTCAAACTTCAGAATGCAGCATACCCTACTTGTCCAACTTATTCTCAGTGCACCAAAGACCCCATTATCTGACAGATGACTAAGGACTTAGCTTATTGTCTGCAATGTTTGATACACAATAATCTTGACAAGCATAGTCTATTAAATGAGAAGAATGCCAAAGTGAGTGACGAAGACTTCCAGAGACACAATAAGGACTGAACAAAATCAAAAAGTAAGGTTTCCACCTACACAGCCCAGGCACCCAGCTGACTGTTATCAAGTCTGTTCTTTTTCAAAGATAATTATTATAGCTCAAAAAGAAGCTAGAGGCATGTCGTAACTTCAGTTAGTAATTAAGATGCTGTGGAAAGTAGCATGCTGAAATTCATAGCTAATGCTTAAAATCCTGTCCCTAAAATCCATTTGTCTAAGTTCCACTGACTTTCATTGATACATAAGTCACTGAGATCCTTTAGAATAATAAATCCAAAAGAGCTACAAACAAAATTCTACGCATCTTCAGTACAGGAAGTTATATCTTTCTGTTACTGAAATAAAAAATGTGGTTAAATGTCTGTACTGAGAAACAGCACAAGCACATTTCTCTGCTGAGAGATTCTAAATAAAGGGTCAAGTCTTGAGATATTACCTTGCTGCAGTGTTTTGAAGCACCCTCTTTAAGGACTGAAGACCTTTGCAGCCTCTAATATCAATAACAATTGTAAGAAGAACATAGATTTTTCTCTCCTGTATATACCTGTAGATAGCAGGTAAATCCTATCCTATCTATCAGTATTCAAAGCATGCAAAGGGCACAAGGAAAGGAAGGCTACCTGTCAAGCTGAAAAAGAACAAGTCCTATAAGAGAGGATTTTACAAAGTCACAATAGCTCAAGTAGCATGAGAGAAAGTGCAGTATCTATGCCTAAAATGCAAGCAGGAGAATTACCTGGACACAAAAAAAAAAAAAAAAAAAAAAAAAAAAATAAATCTTTACAAAGGAAATTACATTAGGTAGATTAAGGACCAAGTTGCATTTCCAACCTGTAGGAGAACTAGCTTTACTACACAGGAAACACATTAAGTATTTGACAAGCCAAAAGAGCTTCAAACATTGCTGGGCTATTTTTCTAGTTTCCAATTAAACATTTAACAAAAACCATTATATAGGACTAATATAGGCCAAGGAAAATATTTGGTATCAACTTGTATCCACATTGCCTGGATAAATACTAAAACCTATGAAAATCTAACTGCCAGAAAAGAAGACATTTGTCTTACAGGGCAAAATTATTATTAAGGCTTAAAATGTATTCTTAAAAGAAGAAAAAAAAAAAGGGGTGGAGGCAGGACATATAATCTTAATGCAAATTATACACACAGGGGAAAAAGAAAAAAAAGGCAGAAAGTAATCTAGTGGGATATGAAAACACTCATTCAATTAGGCCTTTGTTCTAACCCTCAGTCAAGCTCCCCAAACTTCTGGCACATGTTGGGGATCAACAACTACCTGACAGCACTGGTGTGGCACTGACATATGCACTGCACCACAAAATGATGAAATCTAAGTCAAATTTCTGAGTTACTGGATGTTTTTTTAACAATGAAGAAATATTCTTCCCAGTAATAGTTGAGACTAAAACAGTCTACCTTAACTGCTCCTGTCCTTCCTTAAATGGTTTTAACACATGTGAATGTATATACACAGCCCCACTTATATACACACACATACAAAAAAAAACCCTAGCACCATGTCCTAATGCATTCTATTCCCTGCACTCTCACCAGCAGGCTACGAAACTTTGTCCGGATGATTTCAAATCACTGTCTCACAGCTTATCCATCTGAAACGTAAAACATTTCTATGTTCCACCTATGAACTAGGTCTATATATACAAACATGGGGATGATTTTTCTCAGATCTGGAGTAAGTTACACACAGCCTTACTTTAAAAAAAATAGAAGCCACTTAGTTTAAATTGAAGCCCTTCCAATAGGAATAGTTGTCTATATTCATAACATGAAACTGCAGCAATAATTCCAAAGTTGAAATACAGATTCACAATTGTAGATCAAATGCCTGCAGCTTCTCTAACACATCTCTATAGATTATGATCCCACGTGCATTTGTGGAGAAAACCACAACAAAATCCTCAAAAATAAATGAGGTTTATGCAGTCAATAAGCTGTACTTACATATTTATAACTATTTTGAAAATTCTCATAGTTTTCAGATAATTTAAAAAAATATATTTCCTAGATCTATCAGTGTCTTTTTTGTTGCTGTTGCTTAGTTTCTGAATTAAATTTTCTCTATTGACTCTAATTATACAATATTTCTGGGCTGATTAAAAAGTTTTTCTGTCGCACAGGAGAAGTCTCCCTCCAAGTTTCTCCTCAGGACAACACATCCCTAATGGTCACTGCATATTAGTAAAACTGACCATGAGATTAAAAATTTCTGCAAAAATGCAAAAGCTAGTTTTTATTTTCATGAAAATGCTGCAATATGGAAATTCAATATTCCATTTTCCAATGTGTGCATTGGTAAAGCAGACCCAAGCCAGTTTCAGTGTGGAGAAAACACACAACTGAGGCAGAGAATCTTCTGTTTGGTGTGTTTTATCACCCTGGACTCTACAGCACACTAAGACGTTCACTCAGCTTTTAATCAGGAGGTTAAAACTGGACAGCAGAAATCATGGGCAGATAGATTAGGTGAGGTGTCCTCTGGCTGTGAATAACAGCACTCAGATATTACAAGTTACAAGAAACACAAAACTAGGTTCCACACTGAGAGTTTGCTTTTTGTCTACTATTAGCTTATCACTAGTTTTTATTATCTCATTGGAATTCTCTTTTTTTTTTTTCTCTTCCCTAAGTTTATTGTAAGATGGACAACCGCTGATAGGTCCAGCTCACATAATTTTCACATTCCAATGTAATCAAACATGATTTTCAATTTCCTATCAATGGTATCTGTGTGGTTTGTCACCAAGTAGACCCAGTGGGCTCTACCTTAAAGATCAGCCAGTTTTAGGCAGATTGAGGTAGGTTGAGTCTAGCAAGCTTTTAGACGTAGCTGCCTAAGACCTTCATAAGATCTTTTCTGTAGACCACTCCATGAAAAACATTTTCTATTTTTAAATTCTTAGAAAGCATACAGTAATGAGGAACACAATTGACGAGCCATGTAGTCACATGACTCACATTCTTTGATTTCATTAGTATTTTAGCAAGCAAGTGTTATATAATCAAGCTATTGTGTTTCTTGACATCGTAAGGTATAATCCTTCATTATTCTAAGGAAGGCTCCAAAAGACACTTCAGTGGCTCACAAATTCAGCATATATGAGAGCTGTGGCAACTGTGACCATGCATGCGTGTGCCTGTCGCCTTCCCAGATGAGATGAAGCAAGACTTGGTTTCAATCCCAGTGAAAGAGCAGTGATTTACTTTGGGGGTGAGTTACCCACGGAGTAACTACAATATGGCTGTTAAATGTCAAACATAAGTTGAGTAAATGCCAGAAATTTTCACAGTTAGTATCAAAGCCAAAACTCAAACACACTAGTTAAAAGGCTGGATAAATATAGTAGTTCCATTTCTGAAGCAACATATGGATTTGTGGCAAAATCATAACATGCACACACAGAAAAAGAACTGAGGCAATAATAGTCTGGTTCGTGATGCTCAGAGCACACACAAGAATTATTAGAGTCATGTATTTTGCTATTAGAGATCACAAACTCTACCTGTTGCTCTGATGCAGTTGTAATATTGAAAAAGTATCCTACTGTAGGAAATATCACCCTCTACTAACACAGGTGCAGCCACTACTGCTATTTTCTCTCTCTTTATCATGCAAGGTGATCTGAGCTACTTCAATCTTCCTTTTGCTAAATACACTGCTTCTTTTTTCAGTTTCAACTATCAATGACTGCCACTGTTGGTAAATGTTAACTTTATAATAACTGCTGATACTTGTGTGAGAAAAGAATGGAATCAGATGAAACTGATACCTCCTGCAATGACTACTCCTGGGATAAGAATTTGAATAAAGGGGATTATTTCACAATAAACTGTACTGAATCCTTCAATTTATGGACTTTTTTATTTAAGTACCACCACTTCTTTGTACAATAGCTAGAATCACTGAGGATAGAGCCTTTGTGGGTTTTTAATTAATTTCTTCATTTATCTTGATGATCTTCTAGATTTACTGAAGCAATCTACAAGAGTGTTATTTTAATAAAATTGCAGTCACCATTTCTCTGCCTAGAGTTCCTTACTGCTAATATTAAATAATCTACTCAGGATTTACAAGTTTAAAATAAATTGACTGCTGCCTGTTACAATGCCAGAATGCTGACACTCACCAACTACGTGCATTTCTTAATCTAAAATTTATCACATTTGTGATAGTTACTGAATATTTTATCATACGCAGCCTAGAAAAATTGTTGTAGGGATTTAGATTGATTTAAAAAAAATATATTAACTCAATTTGCTTATAGACACAGGCTGTAGGACCGAACTTAAATATATCATTTGGTTTACTGATTATATAGCATTTTATAATCCCTTTGCATTACTAAATTATTTAGTTAGATTGCTTTTGATTTCTTTATTTCCCTGCAATGAAAGCCGTAGATCTACCAGACTGATGTAAACTTCTACACATCCTCCTAGGAAAGGGCTGCCTTATTTTATACCTGCTGAAGCTCTGACAAATGGAACCCAGCAGTCCAGTGCTCCAGCTGCAGTTCCAGTCCAGATAAACCTCTCATCCAGCAAAGAATCTCGTCTTCAGGGATAGCACAGCTGATAAAGCTCATAAAAGCCTTGTACTTAATAACATTGAAAGCTGGCTTAGTAAAACTAATAAATCCCCACTCACAGATTTACGAGGAAGGCTGAGGAGCTGTTTAACTCCTCGGTCAGCACAGCACCCTCTCCTAGTCCAAACACCGCACTGAACCTTTCCTCCTTCCCTTACTATTGATATTACAGAATCACAGATTGGTTGGAATGGTTGGAAGGGACCTTTCAAGGTCATCTAGTCCAACTCCCCTGCATTGAGCAGGGACATCTGCAACTAGAGCAGGTTGGTCAGAACCCCATCCAGCCTCACCTGGAATGGTTCCAAGGATGGACCATCAACAACCTCTCTGGGCAACCTGGCCCAGTGTTTCACCACCTTCTATCTAGGCTAAATCTTCATCTTCTACTTTAAAAACATCACCCCTTGTCCTCTTGCAACAGGCCCTGCTAAAAAGTCCATATTTCTTATAGTAAGATAAGGAATAAGAAAATACTTCTTTTAAGTACTGGAAGACCACAATAAGGCCTCCACAGAGCCTTAGTTCTCCAGGCTGAACAAAACAAACTCTCTCAGCCTTTCTTCACAGGAGAGGTGTTCCAGCCTTCTGATCATTTTTGTGGCCTACTCTGGACTCACTCTGACAGTTTACAGTCCCATTACTGCTCTATAAATCTCACCATTTAGAGAGGAGGATGATGACAGGGGATGCTTTCTGAAATCCTCAGGAGGATCCGTTTCCTCCTGTGCCTTGAAACATCTGTGACTTCCAGCTAGAAGCTGATCATATTCTTCCCTTCCCTTCTGACCACTGGAATCTGCCCTTCCTAACAGGGCACGGTAGCCCTTCATTACCCAGGCAAAGATTTTCTACCAAATTCAGAGTCGCAGTCGTGTCCATCAGTGCTGCAAATCTTCATGCAGTTTGAAGAGTCTTTCCTAGAGAGATTATAACTTTAATACAACTTTAGCAAGACTATGTGACTATAGTTCTGATATATTTTTGGTTCTCATTTAGATACTTTGTCTTTTAACACTTCATCACTATTCATTAAGTTTAAACTGCATTTTTAACCTCTGTTCAAAAACACACTCTAAGGTGAGGTAGTCTCTTGAAAGCCCTCAGGCAAGAACTGCAAGTCTCTGAAATTGCAGTCATCTTCCTGGCAAGCAAATCTCAAAAAAATGGAAGAATATCAAGGAAAGCTTGACCATGAAAAAGTGTAGTTTAGTTGTTTGTTTGGGGTTTTTTTTTAGAAAGTAAAGTTATTTTTTCTAACAGTTATTTTTTTACCTTTACACTTAGCCATGTTATGAAAGCTATGATCCCACTAAAAAAATTACTCAAAAGGTCCCTAAATTTCAATCTGTCATGGATGGGTTAGTCAGTTTGGAATCATAGAGAAATGCTTTAGGCCACATTTACAGCCTAGAGAAAAAAGTAGTGTTGAACCCCAGATTGTACCAAGAACGACTAGATGACTTGAATCAGTATCTGTTTATTACTGTGCTCTTCCTCATGAGGAGCAGACTAAATTCAGCTAGAGCTAAGAATGGCTGAAACAGGCATCAAACCAGTCACCATCTGGTGGCTCCAGACAGAGCAAATGAGGACAATCCAGGTGCTAAAGGAAACACCTTTCCCTTCTTTTCTGAAGCACCTCTTTCTACAGCAGGCAGGACCCAAACAAATTTCAAAATTGTCACTGAATGTGCTCTAGGGCCTGATTACAATCTTAATTTTGCTACTGTCTTGTCAGGGACAAGAGACAGCAAATTCTCTAAGCTGAGGACTGCCGTTATGACCATATCCCATACACATGTACATGACTGCAATATCTAACACGTAGGAGTAATAGAAAGAAAAGCTATAAAAGCAATCTTGGGCATGTCCATGAAAGAAAATGAAAAGGAAATATACTTTTCACATGAAAATTTAAAGCTAATAACTTTTCTTGTATGTTTAAAAGCATATTCAGATGTCACATACTTACAGCAAATATTTGTACACATTGTACAGTACTTAATATTTAATGCTGAATTGGGTTTTTTTCTTCGCAGTATACATAACAATTTAAATCTTAAGGAAGCAATTGAAAATAAATAGGAGTTGGTTGAAAATAATTAATCCCAAGTTATTTTCTGACACTAATTAAATAAGTCTCCACATTATGCTTAAGCAATCTGGAATTCCAGCACTCTGTAAGACCGCCTTTGCGCTGTACTTTTTTGTCTTTTCACAATTCTTTGAGCATTCACAGACTTATATTTTTATGATATTCAAAGAAGGAGCCCTTTTTCCTTTCAAATGAAAGTATGCTGCTTTGTGGAAAAAAAAAAAAAAAAGACTGCAACTCATAACTCTTACTTGCTTTGCTAACTTTACATTTGGTCTGTCAAATTGTAATGATTATTAAAAATGAGAACATCATTACTGTAAAGCCAAAATAAATGGGTTGGGTAGGTGAACTGATTGGGTTAGGGTTGAAAATGTTCTCTTCAAGACTTAGCTGATAGCAGCCACCAGCATCATCTATCAACACTGCAGCAGTCCTCAGGTACAGTCGAGTCCCTGACCCACCACACACAACTGAAACCTCTTTGGCAAGGTAAGAGTTTGAATTGGGACAACTTGGCAACATTCAATCACAGGTTTCTATTTCAAACTGTCAGAGAGAGCATGGTATTAGCAGCATATATGGAGCAAAATATTCAGGTATCACAACACAATTTCATTTTTTTCCCCCCTTTTTTTCCTCAGAAATGGAGGAAAACCAATAAATGGCTCTTATAAAAAAGGTTTTTACTTGTTTCCTGCCTAGAAACATAAAGTACTGGAATGTGTGTCAGATATTTATCTGGTGTAAAATTCAGTTCAAAATCTAAATTACTTTTTCTTACCAAAGTTTAGATGAATGCCAGCAACCTTGAACCCTTAGTGGTCCACCATTGCTAATTCCTTGAATGGATGGCAAAGCTGTGCAGAAAAAAATAGTTACGGTTCAGGAGACATGAAAGCACTTTACAGTTAAACACAGTGCTGCTTATGTAGAAGGGATTTTAAAGCAGAACATCTTTATATGTGTACATATATATCTCATCATTAACTTATAAATAAAGCCTTGTGGGCCAATTCAGCTGGTAGTATTAATTATGGAGTTCAGCCAACTGTCCACTTTCCTGGTGAACAACTAGAAGCTGCTTTGATTTGTACTGTACACAACTAGGAAACACAAAGCCCATTCTGATGTCACAGACAGTGATGACTCTAGTAGTGTTCTCCACACTTCAAAACAAAAAAAAAAATGCTAAGGACCAAGTATCAGAACTAACTGCTTAAGACAAAAACCAATTTTTTAAGACTATTTGAACCAGGCTCTGCTCAGAGTTTTAATGTTCCTCACAGAATTGGGGTCACTCCACGTTCAACAACTTGAGAATCAAACTCAGAAGAGCAGATGTGCAAAATGAGAAGTTCATAGAGCAAGAGCCTGTCCTCACACCCACCTGAACTGCCTTAACAGCACAAACACACTTGATTGCCAGCCAGCCAGATCCGTTATGCCTTGAGCGTGCAATTGTATTTTCAGCTACATAACACACAGTATTCCTGCACATCAGTTTGCATTACTAAGGTGACTGCACCGGTAACATCAGCAGCTTTGGGCTCCGGGTCAGGCTGCATACCTTACACGTCTTGTCCTCTAGTAAGAAAACATGCAGCTAATTCCCTCATGTGCACTGGGCTGAATTAGCAGGAAACAAGATGACTGGAATGGTATGGATACAAAAAAGATGGGTTCAACTTCCTAAATATGCAGGAGTTCTCTGTCAAAATCTTTACAGGTCAGCTATGATAGCAAACAGTACATAAAAATACAAATAGAAGTAGCAGGGAAAGTTTGAGGAACATGTTTTGAGGTGAAATTTGACAGATAAATTAATGGGATCACACAGCATGCCTGCCAGAAGGCACCTGGATTCAATTACTCACATTTCTTCCAGGTTTAATTTCCCTTTGTCCTGGCATGGGATTTCTAGTTCCAGTACAATAGAAATAAATGTCATGAATAAAGAAATAGTCTCTTGAGAGATATTGAATAAACTTATCAAAGAAAATAAGGTAAAGGAAAGAAAAAGAAAGGAAACAGAACCTACAATTATTGGGTAGCTATTAGGAACAAGGACGGAATTTTCTGAAACACGCCATGAAAATTTTTAAAGCAGTTATTTTATTAAAAACTCAAAAACACACTCATGGTCAATGACCAGGAAGTTACAAAAGGAAAAATATCTGGGAGACTGTAATATAAATAATGAACTAAATAACACAAAAGACAAAGACGGCAAAAACCATATGAAAAGCAAAACTTGAAAGACAACATTTGCTCTTTGGTTTTGCTGAACTTTTAACACAAACTGAAAGCATTTGACACTTCTCTGCATCATGTTAATAATTTTTTCTGTATCTCAAATATGCTTTTGGTTTTTCTCTTATCCATCTCTATTTGAAACCACAACTAGACTCACCTGCTGTTAACTGAATCCTTCTGATAAACTCATGCTCTCATTTTAGTTCACATTTCCCTTTGACTTTGGAGGGAGAAAGATTCCTTCCTTGATGCTAAACCTGATGATGCAAACTGCAGCCACAAAAGATTAGTCCTTTTTCTTCTTTCCATTTTGAGGGTGCATTCATTACTTTCAGATATTTTTGATTTTCAGGAAACTGGTATTTCATTACTTGGTCATTTCCAACACAAGGTCATTTCTTGTCAGATACTTCATCAAACCAGAGTTTTCAACAGAAAAGTGAATTTATTTTGTGTTGAATCAATTTTAATTTAATGTTTTTTATTGATCATTATATTTTTAGAATCTGTTATATTACTGTTAAATTAAATAAGCTCACGTTTCTCCATTCAGACTAACAATGTAACATAACAAGTGAAAGGAACAGACTACATGACATCCTAAGCAGCTGTTTCTTAATTTAAAAATAGAGATAGAATGCCACCTACTTGTTAGTTTCCCGTATTGCTGGCTGAGGAAAAAAGACCTAACACCCTTGGATTAGTGCAGTCTTGAAGTATATACTTTGGCTAATCATCTGTGTCCAGAGCTACATGAAGAAAAGAGCAGCCCTCAAATTAGCATGCACCCAATATGTTCAATGCATCAATCGGACAACACGGCAGAGCTTCTCCCGTTCCAAGGTACTGACTCCCAGACGCCAAACTCTGGAAACCCTTCCAGACTATGAAGTAAGAGCCACCCTCTGACGCTTGTTTGTTATTTAGAATCCAGATCCCGGCCAAGAATTTGCATTGTTGAAGGTACAGAAGTAATCAGAATAAAGTACACTGACAGTCTTTGTTCTGCATTGCTCACTAGTCTCTGGAGATGACTTTACAAGAACAACTTTGTCCCTCTGGGCAAACAGCAGAGTTGTTATTCAAGTATGGGGCAGACAAAACACAAATGTATTCCTGTTGTTATGGGGTTTTCATCACAGAATCAAAAATCACAATGTCTACCAGAAAAACCTACAGAGAGTACCTGTTAACCCATAAGCACAAAGAATGATACACATTTATAATACCTGTGAGCTTTGCTTACTAAAGGCTCTATCAATTGTCTACCAGCTCTCTTTGCACCACATCACACTCTTCATTTGCAATTTTTTTTTGACTAACAGAAAAACTTGTGAACAGACTGTGATATGTTTCAATGGAGAAGTCTGTTTCTTCAAACTAAAAGACTCTGCCATACCTAATATATTTGAAAAACATATACACACACACAAAAAGTGTTGTCACCAGCAAAGCAGCCCTCTGTGTGCCTAAAAGTCTTGGAAATCAGGTTTAGAGCTCCTGCGTATTCAGTTAAGTTGTCATATCGCTGGCTTTTCAACAGTGTTCTCTCCAAGCCTTAGTAGATCTTTCAAAAAAATAATTCTCTGAAAGCTCTATAAACCTTTTAGAAACTTTAGCCATACACCAGGGGTTAAACAAGCAAGTCTCCAGTGAGAATTTCCTTGCTTTACAAAAATGGCAAGGGTGACTTTAAGCCCAAGAATCATAAATACTATTATCACTCTTATTGTATTTGCTTTCTGGTGTTTGATCCTGCGAGAGGTGAAGGCTGCCTCAGTAATTCTGAAGCCAAATGTCTAGAAGCGTGCTGCAGTGTAAAATAAAACTGTTTCATGTGTCTGTTTATGGGGCTCTCCTGACTGAGGCTTTGAGAAAATAGCCAACTGTCACACAGAATACAGTTAAATAAGTTAACAATAACAGTTTTATTCCTTAAATTCTACATAAAGATATTCTAAGATTTTTAAAAAGTGGTTTTGAGATATCTGATGAAACATGTGAAGTATTTTTTTTTCCTCCCTCCTTTTTACTTTTGGATTAGATATAGGACCAAAAAAGATAGAATACAAAACCAAAATAAAAAAGATCCATTATTTAGTTCTGGCTTACTTACAGAAGCCATCCAATCTTTATTCTCCTGAAGTTATCATGGAATTGATGGGAATCACAATTAAGGTAATAATTCATGGACGCTTATGCTTGATACAAACCAGGGACCATTCTAACTCCAGATATGAAAATAAAGAACTCTTAAGGATGCTGGGCTTTGCTGCAACATGTGCTCCCTCTCCTGCCCACTTTCAGTATACTCAAACATTCTTAAGTTCATCTTTTAGTTTATATAACTGAGCAAAATTTCATTATATATATGAGAACTTCCATCAGCTCTTTATGCTCTAAACGGCCATGTGCAGAGCTCCTGGCTCTGCTGAGCAGTATCACTTGAAAGAAATTCTCCATGACCAGATTCCCAGGGTTTACATTTACACTGACTGAAAAAGAAGTCCAGAAGCAAACACATGGGCAAAAAAAATATTACCAAAAGGATGCAAAGGAAGTACAAACGTGCTGTGCCTGTTTTGTGTGGGTAGTGCGATGAATTTCATAGATCAGTTTCTTGTAGACGATCCATTCTCAAAGCATTTATTATGTTTCCTATAAACCTCAAAAGAACATATCTTTGTATGCAAAGGAAGTGGACACTGCTATGGTCCCAGCCTTAGAGAAAGGAAGCATTATGGAGAACGAGAGATAACTTCCAAGTAGCTGAGCTAGTCCTAGTTGCTTACATAATACATCGAGGGGTTTTCTGTGCTTTTGGCTAGTTTTTCCACTCCATGCTCATCCTAACCATTCTCAAACCTCTAAACTTCTTCCTGAAATATCATGAGACCAAGCAGCATATACCAAATTCAAGGGTAATCATGGAAGCCTTCAAATAAATACAGGAATGTGAAGAATGATAAGAATTAATACTGCATGAGTTATCACTGCATAATTCCCCACTGAGGTAAGTTAATAAAGTGGCATCCTGAATAAACCACATCTCTGTAGCTCTGTCTTTCTTTCAGCACACCTGGGACAAGTAATGGGAATACTGTTGAATCCACCAGACATTCAAACCTCAAGATAACTCCATCCCAGTCTGTCCCACTGCGAAGTATGACCTAAATCCTGACAGAATCCTCTAAGGCACAGCTACACTTATTGGGCCGCAATATCAATGAGTTTTATTAATTTTTATGTAGCAAGCATATGTGAGGGCACTTAAGCAAGTAATTCTCTGTGCATTTTGTGCATGCAAAATGGAAGCATCTTTAATTTCTGCAGTTCCACCTAAGTAGGCTAGGTCAGGTCAGTACAAGCAATTAATATAAATGAACAAGAAGTTCATAAAAGCAATTTCATTTGAATTAACAATTCATCTACTTCCAGACTTGGCTACGGTGGAGAGGCTGCTACTTTTACCTATTAATATATTTATTTATGTAACATCCACATGACAGAAGGTAGGTGTCTGCAAGAATACTTCTATAGAGGCAATTTCAGAATCGATCCCACAGAGAGTTTATGATGTAAATCAACATAAAAATGTCAGGAAAATTTGTTTATAGTTTTCTTTTTCCAGATGAAGTCCTGAAGCCCTCAGTTCTGAACTAGTACATTTCTGGGTTAGCTAACATGTATTTCATGTAATAGTATTGTGCAATATATAAATAATATATATTGATACATATTATATTCTACCTATATAATGTGTGTATATATGTTATTATTATATTCCCTATATATGCTATATGTATTAATCATACTATATACAAGGATACAGGTAATGTTTATTTAAACTCTTAACTACTTCCCTTAGCCAGTCCTCATGAGATAACCTTTTTGGAGCTGTATTATGAAAATGGAACAAATGACATAAATAGTAGTGGAAATATCCAGAAACCTCAACTCGGTCGTCTCCATTTCAAGGTGATGTGGGATAAGTTGACAGCCAGCACGTTATCAAGCACTCATTCACCAATACTTAGCATTTTCTATCAGCTCAGCTGTTACAAACTAACTCTGAACCCAGAAATTAAGATCTTAGACATGGTTACAATTGCTATGGAAACTGGTCTCTCTTAATAACTTTGCATTTGGCACATCTGCCTTATTTTGCCTGCAATTTTTGAAGAAGGAACCTGCTGGCATGTAACACCCAATATCAGAAATAAAGGAATTTGTAGGGTGATTGAGATGAAATTTGAAACAGGAAAATTCCATGGAAGTTTACTGAATATAAATGGAAACACTTTTTTCCAGGCAACTGCAGTGAAGGACATAGTTTGAGTCAGACCATCCCTGTGAGTGGGAATATACACAAGAAGAGCGTGACAGAGGCAGGCAGCCAAGGGTTTAGCTCTCTGGTGTGTTTTGTTTCTTTTTAGGTTACTACAACAGAGACTGAGGCAATCAGTGAAATCAGGCAGGAAAGTCTGAAACAGAAAACAGCCTTCCATATGGATTTGCAACAGCAGGTATTGCTCATACTGTATCTGCCTCCAAAAAGTAGCAACAACACTCAGCAGTTATTACTGCACTTTACAGTCCTGAAGTACTTTGCAAACATTAACTACTCAGTCTCACAATTACTCTTTCAGGCAGGTAATTAGCTTGATTTTATTAAAAAAAAAAAACAAAAACAAAAACAAAAAAACTGTAGCATAGAGACATGAAGTGACTCACTGTGAAGTTAGTGAAGGTGCTGGGATCTGTCTTGGTTCACTGTTTCATGCTCAAGCAAATATTTCTCTGCTCTTGTCTTCAAAAGGTCCCTCTTTGTGTCCTCTCCTGTTTTTTTTTTCCATTACAGTTCTTCCTTTCTAGCTAGCAGATACCAAGTAGTAGTTCTAAAAAAAAAACCTTCATCCAGTTACTAAGATGAGTCTCACTAGAATAGTTTACAGATACAGGGCACAAAGTATTACAAAGTATTTTAGCCTTGGTTTAAATCATGTCCCTGGGGTACTAATGAGTAGTGGCTAAAGCCATAACCAGGGACAATTAATACTAAGTATTGTAGCATCATATCAAGGGATACAGACACACATGGAAGCCTGTTATGCTAGATTACCACTGGTCTGGCTAAAGCTTGCTGAAATGAAGGTATTTTCTGTAATATTTTGAGATGAAAAATAGCTACTTTATGATAAGATTCCATTTCACTGGAAAATTTACAATCACAATCTTTAGGCAAAACATTAGAAATGGACATTATCACACAAAATAACTCAATGTTCTTGGATGTTGCTGTATAAACTTAAAAAGATTTTGTTTGGTTTAGATAAATGTCCATAAGCCCCACATTTCTTCCCAATGGATTTCAAGTCTCAGTTACAGTTTAGACAAGATATTCACTTTGCATTGCAGCCAGGAAAGACTTCACATGCCCTTTATTTATAAAATACCATATTTTGTCTTTAATTTATTTAAAACAGAACACTTTGGGGCTGGAATGGTGCAGTTTTCTCTTTCCAGCCCAGAGCGCCAGGTTTAGCACGAATCTTATACCTGGCAGCAGTCAGGAGCACTTTGGTGGAAGACACAGAAACCTTCATCTCCCAAGTGCTACAGTTTCCTATCCTGTGTTGAAGAATATTTTCACTCAAAAGCTCAAGCAACTATCCTCCCTGAAAGAGTATTGCACCATAATTTTTATTATCTGCAGTACATAGAGTGTCTAGATAGGTCATCTACTGGACTGATATCACCTGATGTAGCTAGCTAGACACAGACAAGCCATGTAATAAAACAATAAGTAGAAACTGCACTTTAATTAGATTAATTATTATTTATTTCTGCAGCTGTAATGGCTATAGGGCACAGATTGAGATGAGAAATACAGCTGATTTATGAGGTTGCTTTTTAGTACGGACTGAGATTAGTCTTCATTACAAATACAGCAGTGTAGTGGCTCCAGCAAGTGGAACAGATGCCAGCCTTCATAGCCAGGACCCACCAATACAAACCAAAATAGGTAGTGTTGGGCAGGGTGGAGTAAAGATTAAACTATTTTTTTCGGTTTTGGTATTACAAATCCAGACATGTTTTTTCTTTACCTTGATTATTCCACTCTTCTGTTCCCTCCTTGTAAAAACTATCCCACCCCATCAACCTTCCCAAGAGGAAAACTCTTTTTCCCCATCACACGCACATTTTCTACTACCACATCCAATCTTTTAAAGTGAGATAAACCAGACCTTACCATAAGTCCCTTTGACAACTTCTGTCAATTTGGACCTTCCACCTTCAATGGAAAAGTTCTCCATATTGTGCAGAGACAAGCAAGCTGCTACTTCATTCTTCTAATTTGGGCAAGCAGACAGACTCCAGGCTCTGGCACCCTGCTGGTGGATGACATTCTCTTCCCTTTATTTTTGTGTCAAAAGGCAGGACAGAACTCACTGTGGTACTGCAAGGAAAAAATATGGTAACAAGTGTGTTAGGAAATTCATTCAATAAATTGTCATGTTTCAGCAACACTTGCCTTCCTGAGGGCTTATAGAATTGCCCATTCCACTGGCACTTAAATGTTGTGTTACCCATCATAATATCCTTGTTATGATCCTCCAAGTGCTTTCTTTTCTTCATCTCAGTGGTTCTGAGGCAAGTAAGATTTATATATGATCCCTGCATTATGGTTTTAACTCTTCCTTCAAACAAAGCATTAACATGCTTGATCAGAATGAAATTTTCTTTCCTTATTTTCTTTTTGGATTGCAACAACTGCGTCTACACAATGCTATCTATAAATACAACCCTCTCAAGGGCAAATCCCCACTCTCATGCATACTGCCTCAGCCTTGAAACAGTCTGGGGAGTCCTGAAATCATCCTCCTGGAATTCAGGAGGAAAACCAACCATAATATTTTTACTGTTATTTTCACAGTCAGCATCCCAGCTTGAAGCTTGCCAACAAAGAACACACGTACAATTAAGTGTCTCTCCACATGCTTCTGTATCTCTTAGAAAACTCTTTAGCAGAAGATGTGCACCCATTTATACAAATATGATAATGTATCACCTAGCCAGGCACTGAAGTAATATGCAGCCCTTTGCCACAAGGGAAATACAGATCTGGGAAAAGAGTTGTGTATTTGTCTCCAAATCCAAAGAATGTGAAGGCTTATGGTTTTGAAAGCAACCTTCTTTTGCAGAACTTAGTGACTGGGGAACAGCTGAACTGAAAAGATTTGCCAGTGAATATTTAAAGAAAAAAAAAAGAAACAAACATAAACCCCCTCTGAAATAGCCCTAGAATCAAGCCAAAGATTGAAACAATAATTTGATATGAATTAAGAGTTTGAGACAGTACCAAAGATAGAAGAGTTCTCTGCAACAATTTAATACACCTAACATTTTTCCTGCTATTTAATAGCCTAACATCTTTTTGGGGAATATAAATTATTCAATGTTCAAGTGCCTTGTAATTTGATGTAAATGATGAATGGAAAAAATACTTTAATTGTAAAATATATTTTGTATGCATCACACAGAAACATCAACTAAGTTACTGAAACAGGCTCCCAGGAGAACTGTATGGCTCAGAAGACTGCTAATGGGATGTGGCATCTTTCATCATTAAGATCATGAGTTGAATCCAGAACATGTTGGAAGCAACTAGAAATGGTTTCTCAATATGGCTAGAAATTCAAAACAGTTGTTAGTTCCCTTCATCATATCCTCCTCCTTTTTGTTCAAGAACTCCTGGTGCAGGAGCATGGAAAATTTTCAGCCCTTCTTGATGTTTTTTTCAATGTTGATCATACTACTGCACTCCTTACTTCATCCTTGGCCATACTGCTAATCCCACACATCTTCCATGTGCTCACCCAATTATGGTGCACATAAGTGATTCCTGGATCAAAAGGATGTCCAGCCAGCTTATCAGGTGATACACAGGTGGCATCAGTAATGGTGCCCAGCTGCCCAGACACAGCATCAGTGATCACTACCTTTTCAGGGTCCTGCCTTCCTTGCTTATAAACACCCTCCCACAGTCCAACCAGTCGCAGCTGATTACCCCCTTTTACCCAGTCCCTCTGCAGGAGCATCTCGTTGGCAAGATGAATGGGACCATTGCTCCACAGATACCGCCATGAGGTGATCCCAAAGCCTCTCTCCTTTGTGTTTACCAGTGGCACAGGCCCACCCATCCCTCAGCACCTCTATTCCTTGAGGCAGCAGCTGTATCCCAACTGTTTAGGTTTCCCATCACGGCGGCAGCCACTGCAGCACACCTCCCTGTGGCAGCAGCTCTAGGTGTCCCTTTAATTTCACTTTAAGTGGTCACACTCTGAGGACTGGCATTCCCGTTTCTGACTGGGAAGACCCAAAAGGGCTCCTTCCCCCATCAGCCCAAGTTCCCCTCAGGGACAGCACAGAGCACCTCCATCCAACAATGGCCTCCAGCCGCCTCCCCAGCGACACCCCATTTGTGTGGCTTCCTCTCTCCATTCCTCCAAACAATCCCTTCACTTTTTCCCCTCAAATCTCCTCTTTTCTGCGCCTCCCCCGTCTCAGTGGTGGCAGCCATCCCTTCCCTCAGACCCGGGGCAGAGGTGCCAGAGGCTGGTCGCAGCCTCCTCCCGCACAGGGCAGCCACTTGCCGCCCACACAGCGACCCAGACTTGTTAATAAAAGATTTATGTACTATATTTGTGTTTATCTAAAGAAATTTTGACAGGTGCTGGAGGATGGCAGCGCTTCCTTTAACAATCCAGGACTAGAAAGTCTACTGGCTACAGTCTTTCCTTTAATGCACGACACCAGTTCTTAATATTGTCTACATAAAACTGTTTGCAGAAAATTTTTTCTCTTGCTTTTCTTTGTAAAATACATCTCTACCTAAGCACAGAATGTTTCTGGTTGGAAGAGACTGTTAAGATCATCAGGTCCAACCATTAACCCAGCACTGAGAGGTCATCACTAAACCATGTCCCTCAGCACCTCATCTAAGTATCTTTTCAGTCCTTCCAGGGACAGCCTGGGCCAGCCCTTAACAACCCTTTCAGGGGACAACATTTTTCCTAATATCTAAACCTCTCCTGGTGCAATTTGAGGCCTCTTTCTCTTGTCTTATCTCTTGTTCCTTGGGAGATCAAATCCCACCTGGCTCCAACCTCCTTCCAGGGACTTGTTGAAAGCCAGCAGGTCTCCCCTGAGCCTCCTTTTCTCCAAGCTCAGCAACCCCAGGTCCCTCAGCTGCTCCTCACAAGACATGCTCCAGACTCTTCATCAGCTTTGTTGCCCTTCTCTAGACACGCTCCAGCACCTCAAGGTCCTTCTTGGAGTGAGACACCCAAAACTGAACCCAGTTTTCAAGGTGTTTTTAGAGTATCAGACTTGTTAGGGTTTCTACTTAAAACACCAGAGGTATTTTAACATAATCTGTTAACATTTAGTTTAAGTAAAGCCATAATCACTGAATTGTGAGACCCCTTGTTACAAAAGCAGAAAACAAGAAACAGGGAGTCAAAATTACAATATTAAACTGCATCACAGTGAACTGTTTACATGTACAAACTGTTTCCCTAGAAGTAATTATTTTCAGCCTTACGAATTGCTGTTTTGTGTACTGGCTGCTCAGCTGATAGCTAGGAGACCTCATAGCAGCTCCTCATCTTGCCACCAATCTGAACAGTGCAACACTGAGAAAATAAAGTTTGCATCTGTAGCTTTCCCTGTAGCATGTAATTCCTTCGAAGCAGCAATTATCTGTAACAAACTGATATTATTGCCACAACAAATCTTCAATCTCTGTTGGATTTTTGATGCACTACTGCAATACAAAAAAGAAAGCATTTGTTTTGGATTTATTTGTTTTAAAAAAATGTGCTTATTAGCTTTACCATTGTTGATCTCTCCATTCCCTTTAAATTTCTGTGTTCCCTTTAAATATCTAAATTCCCTTTAAATCTCTACTCTGAAAATCTGTAAATATCATCATAAGCGCAAATGTTCATACAAAACTGTGTAGATACACTAATGTCCCCAAGATGAATGCACAACACAAAAAAAAGGGGCACGGCAGGAGCAATAGCTGATATTAATTGATAAAACTGAAAATAAAATGTACTGGATCTCAGACACATGGATGTGAGCCAATTGGCCTAACAATAAAAAGAAAAGTATTTTACCCAGAAATTTTACCCCCTTTTTTATCTTAGACCATCACTTCAGTACCGAGGGCATTGTCAGCTCCTAACACTCAGCAGTCTACCTACCTGTGTTGTACACATCAATGAAAAAGTCTCAAAAACTGAACATTCCCATTTATATAAACAAAAGAATTTCATACTGTATGAGACCTTACAAAGACATCTTTTAATACCTTTAAAACTCTCTGACTTCCTTATTACAATGCTCTTTAGAAATGCAGAAACAAATGGCCATTCAGGAGAAGACACACAGCTTGCCTGAGGCAAACTGTGATTAAATGACTAAAATCAAAGACTTTTAGTTAAAGAATGACTAAAATAGATGAGAGGGAACAGTTTAAAGCTAGAATTCTTCAGAATTAGAATTATCATTGTTATAAAATATGCTGAGAAGCTTAGCAAAGGCCCTCCAGCGTTTGTTGCTGAGAGATCCACCAAGATGTTTCAGTTTTTGCAGCTTTCAAATAACATTGTCTGAGACCACCACAGGCTTGTGAAGTGAGTCAGACTGGGACTTCTCTAAAACTTTGTGTCTATCCACTATGAAGGAGACCTTTAAACACCCAGCATCACTTCAAAGAGGCTGCACCAGCAATTTAGATAAAAGCCATAAGTTCTTTCGGATGACAAACACAGTCCACGTGTTTGTTTCCTATAAAGAAATATGAAGTTTTCTTCACAGGATATGCAACAGAGATAAAAGAAGACTTAGAATGCTCCCTGTTAAGTGTAAAGTTGACATAACGTGCATTTTATTCAACTCCACCAACAAATAATAATGAATAGACGAAACAGAAGATGAAGTACAATTTTCAGAGAAATATACTCTGAAAGCAGAAAGTTTTACAAATATCATTATGGTAATTTCATGAGAAACTGCTACTAAATATTTTTAAAGAATTGCAGAATAATTCTGTAACTTGTAACACAAAAGGGTAGCTAAATTTAAACTGGAAACCTAGTAGTGACTTTTATTTATGTATATTGCATAGAATGAAAATTAGAATAATTAAGAAATTAGATGAAATGGCAGTAAGTGGACAGGAATAATTTGAGTATAGTAAGATTAAATCATAACAAATATTTTTAATGGTTTGCAAACTGCTTAAAGAGAAAGGAGATTAATTTTACTGCACAGACTCGTATCAGGCAGGAAGCCTGGGCACTGGGTTTTAGAGAATAAGTGAGTTGGAGAAAACTTTCTAACGCTTCAAACCCAATTCCCTGGTGCTGACTTGCACCTGCAGCCTGCAAGCACTACCCCTTTGGCTTTCTCTGTTTAGTTAATTTGGCTGGAGCAGTTTCCAAATGATTAATGTCGCCTTTGTACAGATACAAATAAATACGTATGTTGCAATGAGCTGAGGTTTGAGAACCCTGAAATGTAATTAGCTACTTGCAAGCTTTTTACTGGCAAATATTAAACTACACAGCAAACAGAAGTAAAAGACAAAACGGAATGATGCGACATCATTACTCAATAAAAATGATGTGTTTATAACCCCATTACTCACATTCTACAGTGAAGTGAAGTGCTGTGGCTGTGCAAGGTCACACTGGCAGAGTTTGGAACAAAAACCAGGCATCTCATTCCCTAGACTAGTGTTCTGCTCACTGTTTTATAAATTGCTTTTTTTCCTTCCTTTCTTTTTTTTTTTTTTTTCCCCTGAACATAGATAGATCACCATAGTAAACTTACAAAAGGGCCTTGTGTGACACATAGATAAGTGTGGACTTAAGATAAGCTGCATCTCCTGTGCTTCATTTGCAACAACAGAGTTTGTTGATTTCAATAAGCAGGACGTGGAAATAATATCAACATTAACAGAAATATATAGAACTCTTTACGATAATGTTCCGCTCTCTCTGAACTCAGTGATAAAATTTCACTCACAATATTCAGTTTGAACCTTTGTGTCTTATAAATTGCCTCATGTAGAAGCAAAACTGCTGCCAGTGAAAATCCTTCTATTCACTCCAGTGAAGACTGGATCCACTTTGGCATGAGGGTGAGTGGAAAAAGCACCAACAGCACATCTTTTCAGCCAGGCCTTCATGAAGACTCACTTGTTAATGATTCTTTTCTTTTTCAGTATGTCTCAGGAACATCAAGTGATGCCACTGGAGAAAGAAAGACAAAAGAAGAATGACTGTTTACTTTGTTAAATCACAATATTTTTATTGGGTTTTTTATGTAGAAAAAAGTTTTTATTTTTTCTCCCTCCAGAGATTCCTCATAATTCCTATTTTCCTTCAAGTAATGCCAGACTATTTTAAACTGAAATGATCCTAATTTGACCAAAGTTGGTTACACGATGCCCCTTTCAAAGGATTTATATGGTGTAAAATACGTGTGGCTGTGCCTGTTTATGTTTCTGCTGTTTTAAACTTGTGTGCTGTAGTGACTGGTGCAGTTCTAATCAAAGAAGCAATAACACAAGATGCCTGGGTTTGAGCAGGTTCAGGCTGTGCTCCAAAGCCATTTACATCTCCTGCAGGCTCATGACTGATCTAAGGGGGAGCAGGAAAGAAAATTGTTAAACTTTATCTTAATCCAGCTGTGAGAGAAACTTGGCAAGTAAAATGACTAAAACTGTCTAAGAGACAATGAACTCTGCACAAAATATGCAATCTGGTTTTTAAACAAACAAAGATAATTTCAGGGTCTTCTCTTAGATCAATGCAACTACAATTGACTCAAATGAAGTTCATGGTTCATGGCATGTCACCAGATTTTGGTTTGTCATAAGTCTGTCAGAACAGGCCTTTGATTCTCTTTGATTCAGTTCAGTATTATAGAGAAAATAAAATACAGATTGGGCTTTTCAGTGAGTCCAATTCTTATTCCTAAAACTGTAGAGTTACTCCTCACATGCAGTATTTTTAATGAGAATCAGGGCAAGAATCAGGTCAATGAAAATATCAGAGGCAGTGAATGTTGAAGGTCATATCTTAGAAAACCTATAAGCTATACCCATAAATAAAATTTCATTCCTAGTAGAAAACAGACTACAAATATGACATTACCACAGTGAGGAAATCATGTCACCCCTTATGACAGCAGGACATCACCATAATAAAACAAAGTCTCAGCTTTGGCACAGCCGGGAGATCCTTATTGTGAGAAATGCCTGAGAATCCATTCCCTTGGGCTGTAGACAGCACAGTCCATACCACTGACACCCACAACACAGTAAAACACGGTGTCCACAC